>NW_022436941.1:44048992-44084917 GCF_009761245.1 Sapajus apella
ATATTACATATGTATATACTATATGTATATATGTAATATATATAACATATTATATATTAACTTACATATATACTATATATAGTATATATGTAATATGAAATATACATATAAGTTTATATATAATATGTTATATATACTATATGTATATATATAATATATATAACATATTATATATAAACTTACATATAAGTAAGTTTACATAAGTAACTTTAATATATATTACACATATACTATATGTATATGTTATATATATTATATAGTATATATAAACATATATATACTATATAAATATACACTTATGCCTTGCTTATTGATGGTGATACATTTGCATATAAATTCTCCTTAACCATGTTCTGAGAAACAGCATTCTGAGATATGAGAATAGATACTGCTTGCTAATGGTCTGGAAATGCTACATGCCTTGTCCTTTCTTAGTCAGAATGCTCACTTTAAGTCTCTTAGAAATCTTGTTCCAAAAAAGTTTAAACCTATTGGGTCCCAAAGACTATTTTGTAGCACACTTAATTGTAAAATATAGCACAGAACACTGGATTTGAAGAATGGAAACCTAAAGTAACCTGAATTTCTTTCTTCACAATTCACGTCTAACTAAAGTACTGCCTTAATTATGGGCTTATAAATATTATCCTTGGGAAATGAACATCAGACTTGTGAGAATCAAGCCACAGACTCAAAATTAGACTAGGCCCTTTTCTGTAAAGCAGTTACTCTAATTGTAACATGAGTTAAAACTCTGGGTTCCAAATTTTTTCAGACTTCATGACTTC
Organism: Sapajus apella; assembly: GCF_009761245.1. Lineage (NCBI taxonomy): Eukaryota > Metazoa > Chordata > Mammalia > Primates > Cebidae > Sapajus > Sapajus apella. The sequence continues at coordinate 44,049,781 of NW_022436941.1, forward strand.
ATTCAGGAATCCTAAAAACAACTGTGGTATCATCCATTAAAAATGCAACTTGCCTAGTGTTTTACAGACAAGACAAAAAAAGTTATTTGGACTGACCTGCTTTCATTACTGCCCTAACAGTAAATACGTAAACAATTTAAACCAAGCAAACACATTCACTAAACATAATAAAATTCATTGCCATCGCTGCTTTATCAGGGAAAAGAACTTTGAAAAACTTGTCAAATAAGTAAATGATCTGTGCCTTTCCTTGTCACTTTTCTCGTTTTCAGCAAGTTTAATAAATAAAATTGATGACTTTGGGAAAGTTTTAGGCCAGCTATTCCAATTGTAACATTCTTTTACCTAAATATCAGTTAACCACAACATTCCAAGCTTTGAGGCAAAAGCTGTTTCCTGCATTTATTTTGACACGTATCATAAAGCAGCATCGATAAAGTTCAGTCCAACAGCCCTGGCTGGAGTTATTCCTAAAACATGCCTGCTATTTACTTTTTACTTTTCTTTGCCTCCATCCTTCCTCCAGCCAACCCCCATCCTGCCCTTGATTATGAGTCATTAAGCTTATGGTAGGAAAATACATTCTCTTTGTTTTTTAATCATTTGATGCTTGCAACAAATGCTACAAGGAAATGCAACTTTAAATCCACCTAAAGATTGTAGTAGGATTAAGAATAACTGAAAAAACTTAGACATGAGAAAATATGCCTGACAAAGGACAAAAAAAGTGAGACTAGGCTCTAATAGTTTTAGCAACTCAAAATTCCAGCTCTGGGTAGAGATAAAAAATAGTGTTTTAATGGAGAATTTGTAAAGAGAGAAATTAAAAAAAAAAAACCTCAATTGTCACCAAATCCCAAAATAAAATGAAATATTCCTGACATCAGAAACTCTTCTCCTATCATACATCAATCCATGACTATTTGTAACTAACATGATAACTCTGGGTGAGATTTCAACCACTGTCCCTGGAGTAAAATTCAAAGCAAATTTTAAGAAAATTTAAGAGCCAGCTTTCTCTCTCAAGAGCTAAGTAATAAATTATTCTTGAATATAGAAACCACTTTTTAAAATGTAGACATGGAGGTAGGAACTAAATAAAGGAATATGGCAAAGATAGATACAAATTGCAATAACCTATTAGAATTAGAATCAGGGATAAGGGAGAAATAAAAGCTACTTGAAGAAAAGAAAGTTAGAAGCCAAAAGAGATCAGGTGCAGAATTCAGTTTCTATTCCTGCTCTTTGTGAATTACTTTCGTCTTTAGATTAAGACCTTTATTGTTTCTGTTTGTATTTTGTTTCTGAAATAAGTAATAACATAAAGTCACTGAAATAATATTACCAAGACATACTAGAAGAAGAAATTATATAGGGTAGTTTTGTGCTCTGGAGAAAGTAAGAAGAGTAGGTCAGTATATGAACATTTCCATGAAGCAACTGGGAAGATCATGACATGTTGCATATGCTATTTCCAAGGTTTTGTCTCTCACCCTAAATTAGTTCAGAGATAAATACTTAAAATACATTAACATTCAAGTAAGAACTACAAATCATATTTTATAAAGAATAAGAGTTCATAACAACACTTTACTGGTTTGTTGACCTCCTACCCCACCCTTTCCCACCCCAATCCCAAGGAATGCCTGTGACTTGCCAAAGGACAAATGCATTTCTCTCCTTTTTTACTACTGGGCACATATCCCCTAGCCTCTCCTACAAAATGCTAGAGGTAGAAAAATTGACTTTGATAAGATATGTACCAAAGTAGGTGAAATTCCATAGGATTCCTTGGAAATAAAATATGCTACATTATATCTCTTGCTTTTACATTTCAGATACTCAAATTACTATATTTCAAAACATTCAACTGGAACAAATGTAAATTAAAGATAGAAAATCTTTAATCTCGAAACAATATTTATTTTCCTTCTTTTCCCTTCCTTTGTCAAAGAATTAAATAACAATAATAGAATAATGCCAGTAATATTTGGTGTTTATGTACTAGGCACTATGCAGTAGTGCAAACTAGATGAGACAGTCTTCATTATACTTTGTCTCACTAGCCAGAATCTCCATTAGACACTGATTTGGAAAATGTGAATAACACAAGCCATTCACTTTTTAGTAGCAATTAGCTTAATTTGATGACTTTGCTCTCCAACAGAAGTGAAAGTTTCTAGCAAGTCTCAACCTTGGCTGCTCATTAGCATTACCCAGGGATATTTCAAAACAGTACCAGTGCCTGGGTCCCACCCCCAGAGATCTTATGGTTTTGGAATAGCCCATTTTGCAAGCTCCCCAGGTGACTTTAGTATGTTCCAGGTTTGTGCCAGGTTTGGTAACCACTGCTCCAGACACCCTAAAGTCACCTGAAAAGCTTGTATTTGTTTTTCTTCACCCAAATACAAGTCATTTCCTGACCATGTCCATATTCTCAGTTTTTAGCCCTGGATAGATTAAGCTCCTTTGCAATGGACTATGTTAAGAAAGGTAGCAACCATCACAAAATCTACTTTGCAATGAAAAATAAAAATTGTGTGAAAAGAAAGTTTAAAATAAAAAAATTAAAATGTCTCTCTTTTTTTTTTTTTTTTTAGTTTCTGGCCTCTTTAGAACACAGAAGATATGACTCCATTTTCTTAAGTAATACTTTAAATATGACTTGATGCTTTGAAATACACACTTCCTAATAGCCCATATGTGTTTACCAAGTCCACAATAGCCGGGAAATGAGAGGAATTAAACCTTAACTGTCATACTTCAGTCATTCTGATACCACTAAATTTTAGTCCATGAAGCAACTAACAAATTCACTTGCCATTTCTTTTTATCCATTTCATCAATAGTTCAGATCTGCAATGCATGAATCAAGCAGGATGAACTTCCTGTATTTTAGAAATCTAGGTCAGAATATTATCTTTACTGAAAGATGTTAAAAAACAGACTTCAGCTAATGTTGTTATAATAAAATTTCATATATAAATAACTAGCTATATTAAAATGTGAAGCTTATCAAGAATTAACATTGAACTCTTTTTGCTATCAGCTTTCTGTGCAGTCCAAATAGGTTGCTTAAACTCTGTGAGCCTCAGTTTCCTCAGTTTTAAAATAGGACTGTTAATACCTATTCCAACTCCCTTGAGATTTTGTTATAAATTCCGGGCACTTGAAGAACTTCAAAAAACAAATCAAAGGTCAGTTAATAAATTAATCAATAGTCATTTAGTCATAAGTTTTGTGAGGGCCAAAACAATTTCTCATAGATTTTTGCATGTTCAGGACTTAGCTCAATGCCAAGCATATAGTGGGCACTAAGTGAATGATTATCATTCATTAAAAACATAAGTGAATGAATGAATAATAGTCATTGAAACTCACAGAAAACATAGCCTAAAGACTATGAGGCAATAGGAAAAATACATTCTTGGGCTTTTTCCTTTTCATTACCAAAATTACCATTGCATTTAGGAAATCAGTAATCATACTTTGGACCATATATTTTTTGCCACTTCTTCCTTTGGGCTAATGGAAAAACTGCTGAATAGAAGTCTTCAGTGACTGTCAGATAAAATTCTTTCAGAGTTAAGAGTATGGAGAGATCAGACAATTTGCACACATCTACCTATTCCTGGATTGTGGTCTTACATTTCATTCTTTTCTATTTCAGGAAGACAGGGCTTTGGGAAACTAGATAGATGAGTTTACAGTATTTCAGTTCTAACATGAACATAAACATGGAGAAACATCAGAAAAAGTATAGTCTTTAATTCGGCCTTGTAAGTGATGTTAATTGTTAGCATTCTTAGCGCCGAGACCATCCCTTAACTAATGAGCCCTGAGAATCAACCACTAGAGTCTCTTCTCTAGGATTTTTGGGGAAAAAAGTCAGTTACTAATTACCTTACCTGTACTCAAAAGACTTAGTCAACAAGGCCTCTGATTGTTTTTATCACTGACACCTTGCTATGAACAATACTTGAGCTAGCTAGGCCTGGGCCTCTCTGTGGCCAGAATGTGTACATTAGTTGATGTCTGTGATACACCAATTACTTTTCTTATCTCATCTCTTTTCACTTTCAGAGACCAGGTGTGAGTTTCCACAAATCCTTGTAAATCAAGCATGCATTTAGAAATTTTTCTTCCTAGATAGCTATGTGGGGGAGGGAGGAATCTCATCCTTCCAATGAAATCCATGATCTTTGGGACAGAAAGAGAAGTTAACAGCTAAGTGGTTAGATGAACTTGCTAGGTGCCATGCTTCCCAGCAAGACTCTCTCTTACACTTGAATAATTTCTTAAAATATCAATGGCACTAATACATGTTTAATAAAAAACTTTATACATGGGCTTACACCTTCCTAAAATGTAATAACTATGCCACTTAACTTTTATAGGCATTTTAGTAAATCACACCCTTAATGAAGAAATCAGCCCAGCCAAAGCTGGCTTATGGACCTACTACATTTGCAGATTTGTAGATTTATAGTGCAGAACAGAAAGTAGTCCAGGAATAAGCAGGCTTTTAACTTTTATCAGGTAAGGAGGGTTGGTAAATATTAAGATTAAGATTATTGGCTCTGAGCTTACAAGTTGGATGAACAAAGCTTTGCCCAAGTAAGGGCTTCTCTGTACCTTTTCCCTGATATTCTAATTAATCAGCTCCTTTTTATTAGAAGTCAAATTTCCAGAGACAGATGTAGTTTTTATTCTACTCTTCAGGGTCATCTTCTGTCTAGAATATTGTTAAAGCAGAGAGGCCGAATTTCCAAAGGGGATATTTGAAGAGGACATCCTGATGCAGACTGCCATTGGCTACCTTATGTCTAGTCTGCCTTTTCTGGGTATTAGAAGAACCCTGCTTTTATTCAAAGCAGCAAGAAAACCTTGCTTAAAAACTACATTTCCTTGCTTTCCTTGCATTAGGGTTGAGCATATGCTGCAATTCTGACCAACAAGAAATAAGCAGCAGTTGCTGTTACTGTGTCCAGAAGAGCTTCCTAATAGGGAGGTAGACTCAGAAGGTTGCACCCTGTTGCTTGTTGCCCTCATCATTTTTCCTGCCTGGAATGCGAACAGAATGGGAACACAACAACTGGAGTGACATCAGTCACCTTCAGAGCCTGAGGATGAGAACTACATCTTCAGGATGACAGAGAAGAAATCCAGAAGGTCCTGGTCCCTGATGAATTTGCTAGGTCACCACATTGGCTCTGGGCTGTCTAATGCAGGATTTATTTTATCTGGGAGAAAAATGAACACTTTTTTTTTGTGATCTCTATTACTTGCAACTAAATAAAATTTCTAACAGAAATAAGTTCAGTTCCAAAGTTCATCAATCACAACATAAGAGAACTTGAAATCATGTCATTTGAGAAATGTTGAAGGAACTGTGGATTTATGTTTGGGAAGTGAAGGCAATGTAGAATACCAGAAAACAGCTATATTCAAATATGTAAGCCACTGACATATGGAGAGCCACAGAAGCAAACCAGGAGGATAGGTGAAAACAGGACAAGCAGTTGTCAGCTCAACCTAAGATATCTTTTCAATAACCAGCTGTGGCTTCTCGTGAATAGGTTACCATTGCTGGAAGGGTTCAAGCATAGGATGAGTGCCAACTCTACAGGAATATGGTAGAGGAGATTAAAACATTGAATGGGGCAGTTGGCAGCAGTGACATTTACTTAAATTTCCACACCCAACACAGAGAGTCTGAATCTATGAGTTTCCAATGCCTAATATCCAATTCTCTTTGATACAGTGAATATTGATTGAGTCCCTGTGAAGTGTATTTTATTGCTTTGCTTTGTTTATTGTGTTTAATCTAGCTAACTTTCATATCACTTGTTGGTGTCTTTCAAAGATGACTGACTTTTCAGTTAGTTTTGGAAATGTCTTCAATTTGTCAGAATTTATATAAACATTCTGGGCTGGTTTGCAGTTGGGACAACCTAAGTGGTTGTTATAGACATTTGTTGCTTCTTCACTATGTACAGGGCACTGAACTACATACTCTGAATTGAATATCTATAACCTTGCAACAATCCTTGAGGAAAGTAGCATTATTAGGTCCTTTGCCAAAGGAGAAAAGTAAGGCACAGAGAATTTAAATAATTTTTCAAGATTACATGACTGGGAGTAATGCCAAAATTGGTACTCAGCAGATTCCAGAGTCCCTGCATGGACAGACTATATCCTCCATACCTAGTCTATATCTGGTTTAAAAGCAGCATATCCACCTGAAGATCATAGCGAAATTATAAATCAATTAAAGGTACTATAAAATCCAATTAAAAATAATGAAAGCCAATATCCTGTCCATTTTAAATATTTCTCCACCAATATTTTCTTCTTTCATGTTCAATGTAATTTTATCCTTGTCTCTAAATATCACCCCATGAAAAGCAAATCTGGAATAATATGGGTTAAAATGGCATGTGGCAACTATGTGACAAAGGTCATATATTTAGTCCCCAGTGAGGGGTTATAAGGCCAACCTTTCTCCACAAACAGCTGTAATTACCTTCAGAAGGTAGAGATGCCCACCAGAAGGCCAGACCTTTTCCTAACACATGAGTAGAAGCATGTCCACTGATTAGAAAATCTTAAAAACATTAACAGGCAATAATTTTTCATAATACATCTGACAACAAAATTAAGAAGCCAAATATTGACTCAATATTTCATAAACAAAACACATCTTTTATAAAGAATCCAAACTTTTCTCTTAGAACTTTGCTAACAACACACAATTATGAATATGTAAAAGTTGGCACATTATAATTCTTTCATTGTGAATTATTATACATATGGTCTCATTAGTGTTCAAATTTTGTCCTTTAAAAGTTGAAATGACTGCTTAATTATTTTACAAAAGTTACTGACATTACAACAAATTAAACATTAATTATTGAGCATCTTTTTACTCTAACCCATTTCTATTTGGTTTTAGTTTTAAGTCTTTTGGAGTTATATCCCATCTGGCCACTTATTCTTGTATATTCTTACTCTTTCCTTCAAGCTGATTAGTAATGCTAAACTCAGGAGTAGAACTTTGAAATCACTGCCTTTAAACATGCCCAAATATATGGCACACATTTCATCTCCCTTTGGCACAAAAGCCTGGCACATTCCGCCCCTCTCACCATGGATACTATCTCATTTAGCTCAGTCTGAACTATGCTGTCTGCAGAGATTGAAAGCCTATTGGGTCATTAAAAGAGATTTCCCTCTCTTTGCACTCAGCCAATGTGCATCAGGTGGTTTAAATGAAACACACTTTCAAAAAGGGTCCAAGAGGGACAAAGAGCAAAGGAGAGAGAGAAAGAGAGAAAGAACAATACGATTTGTAGAAGTAACTAAAGCAGAGGCCAAGAAAGCTTGGTAAAAACTAGGATTTTTGGTAGGTGTATTTGTGATCGTAATGCAAAAAGAAGAAAGCAAATTTGAAGCCCTTCTCACTAACCTCAAAGGTAAACTTGACTGAATATATCGCCTGTAAGCCATGGCTCTGCCTGTCCCCCATCAAGTGGCTACTGAGGGTTGAGGCTATAAGCCAGGAATGTTCTCCCTCTTGTACCCAGGCAGTGAATCTCTGCACATGGCTGTTCTGTGGCACCAAACACCTTCCCTGGGAAAGCAGCCAGAAGGGTGGCCGTTTTCTTTGGAGATTGGGCATTAATTAGGTTTCCTTTGCTTCTATAAGATAACACTGTAGATGCTTTCCTTTGTACTGATTATTAGCACACAGAAAAGGCTTGTGTTTCTCTAAGCTACCAACCAGCCAAGGGTTTGTGTTGCCATGATAGCTGCCAAGTGATTTTCTGGTAGAGAAAAAAAATGGAAGAATTCAAGTCTCTTCCTGCTGTAACTCAGGACCCAGTACTGCTGATATCCTTAGACGGAAAGAAAAAAATCAATGTTCTGACTTGCACTTGCTCCCCATTCCAGCTGGGCAGTGCTTCTTTTCTCTCCAGTTTGAACATATTACACACGAATCCGCTGACACTCATGCACAAACGCTCACTCCACATTTGGTACTACACACATGAACTCTGCAGTTACTCAGAACTAACTGCTCCAACCACTTAGATTCCTGTGAAACACAGTCATGCACCAGTAAGCAAAGCAAACAAGTAAACAAAGCCTTCCAGGCAGCCAGAATACACATCATGACACGTGTAACCCAAAGTTGGAACCCTCACTCCCAGAAGAGATTGCCAGAATTTTGCCCAGAATCCAGCTCACTTTAATTAAGACTTCATTCTATGTGGTTTGGCTATTGAATACCACCATCTGCAAAGATTCGAAACAGAAAAATTAAGGAATGTGTACTGCCCAGTCAGACGTAGTGACAGTGGTACAAGACAGCTGGCATTTAAAGAAGAGACAGAGCTAATGGCACCACAGAGGCAAACCAAAGCCAGTCAAACCCCAAATAAAATTCATAGAAATAAATGCTCTGTGTGCTTAATGACTTCCTTGATATATTGCAGAACACAGTAAAATAAATCATATTTGTAATGAGACTTCCAAACCTTGAAGAAAAATACCAATGTTTAATGCTTCCTATAAAAAAAAGTGGAGTTTTAACATTCTTTTAAAAAAGTTTTGACCCTTCCATAGATTAATTCCCATTTTCCAGAACCTCTGTTAATTACTAAAATTATTATAATTCAATATTTATCTTTAAAGTATATGATCACTTATCTAGCTACCTAATAGTTGGCCAGATCGAAGCCAAGCCAGGATATGTGAAAGTAGATGAAATATGTCAAATTCAGATTACTTGGGAGTGAAACTGGCAATCTGGGGGGGAGGAAAGGAGTCTTAAAAAAGTAGATGTACTAAGAAACTCACCTCCAACTTCTCTTTCTTACTCTTCAAGAACACATTGGTACCAGTTTGTGTATCCTGCAAGCCAGCAACTGTGGCAGTGCAGTGAGAAAGGTGGGCTCTTTCTTCTTCACAAAGGACTTAGAATGCTAGCTCACAGTTCTAGCTGGTCCTCAGAGTTACTTGTTAAGAAGACAGGTTTCCAGGATATCCACCTTTGGATACGCTAGTTTGGAAGGTTTGGCTGGGATGCTGGAGTCTGTGTTTTTTAAATCTCTGCCAAGTTTGGAACTTCTGACCAGGGATACTATGGTTCTGGGAGGTTCTCTGAGTGCCTGGGCCTCTTGGTTCAGCTACCTCTGCCTTCAGGATTTACAATCACCTGCCTACTCAATCCAAATGGTAGTTGGTGCTGCTCCTGGTATACACTTAGATTCAGCCTGGCCCTGCACTGGGAACATGCAGAGTTCACATTCTCCCATATAAGACCAGTCAGTCTCATACCTAGCACCCTAAGAAGTTCAAAGACATTAAGACAGAACAAGGAACAACAAAATGTGCCATAAGTCCCCCCAAATGCATAGATTTTCCAAATACAAGCTCAAATCTTTAAACTAAAATGAATCATTAGTAATGAATTTGAATATGCAGAATCTTCCTGCATGTGTACAACCAATGCTTCTTTGGCATTTCAGCTGCCAGTGTCTACTCATTATTTGTTTTTTTTTCCATTACACAGAGAGCAAACACTGATAGCCCTGAACACACAGAAAATCTTTTCTGTGTAAACTAAGTAAACTCTGTTGTCAATGGAGAAAATTGTTACGCTCTTCCCTTCTATTGCTGAACAGAGAGAATATATAGTGTGAAATTGAGGGAAGGAAAAAGCTGAAAATTCTCAGTTTTCTGTACATTCCTATGAGATCCCTGTTAAGATTGCTGGAAAAGGTAAAGCTAAACTGGTTGCCAGCTTTGTCTATAGATGCCATAAAAGTTTCTGCACAACCATTACCTTCTAGCTCCTTGGAGGCTAGTATTTTGGTTATTTATCCCTGGCCCTGTACAAGTGTGTCTAAAACCTTAATGCCAGTATTGATATATTTGGGACTCCTCTATCCAGTTTTTCTTCAGCAAAGAAAAAGCTTTGACACTCTTGTTGCATAGCATAAACCTAAAATTTAGTGAACTAAAATTCTCTAGAATTTAGAAAGGTTCATAAATACGTCACAGTATGAATGCATGTTATCTGAGTAGGATGGACTGGGGTTAGGGAAACAAAAGGGAAAGAAGATTTTTTTGTTGTCTATTTAAATAAATTGGGAGTGGACTAAAAAGAGGAATAGTTATTATCATTGCTCTTGATAGACAAACTTTAGGTTTAATCTAAATAATCTACAAGAGTTCTTTGCTCTGCACACCATTTTGCTACCTCACTTAAAACATATGCCACAAGACTACATTTACCCACACTCACGAACGTCTTAATTACCCACAGTCACTCAATAAATATTTAATGAAAGAATGAATAGACACCACTTAAAAATTTTCATACCACTTAAAAATTAACATCCAAAGTTTAGAAACAAAAAGAATTTCACAATTTAAGAAAACTAAAATATATTATAGTGAAGAACGGGCAGGCTTTGTAGTTAGCAGAACTGGGCTAGAATTCTAGTTAGCTGATAACTAATGAACAAGCCTCCACCATTCAGCTTTCCCATGCATAAAATTGGGTAAATATTATTTACAGACTTGTTATAAAGATTGAAAATAATATCTGTGAATCTCCAAACAGTGTCTGGCATCTATAATTTTGGTGGTGATGATGATTTTTCTTAAAGAATTAATGCTACTATGAAACAGCTATTTATTTCCATAATTTTTCATTTTCCAACTTTTTCTGTGTTGGATAATTCTGCTATGGTTTAATTATTTTGCTTACCTTATTTCCCAGAGCAAAACAACACTATATTTAGAAGGAAAAAGAAATCATAATTCACAACAAAATACAAATAATTTAAAGTCTTGTGGAATATTACTTAATTGCACTGTTTGGAGCTTTCCTGAGAGCTTCTCTTTAATTATCAAAATTATTGGATCTCAAGAGATAGAAAGTCATTTCATTTTTTGAGTGAATTTATTGTAAAGATACAAGGTAGTTTATAGAACTGGAAGAAATGCTTTATGATCAGACTTTGAGAAGAACAGAAACTAGGCTGCTCTGGGGATCAAGGTAGAGGAATAAGGGAGTGTCTTAGGGCAGTGTGGTGAAAATATTCCAGCTCTAGCCACCTTCTAACTTTGTCACTCTGCTTAAGAATAATCAGAGTGCACTCATGTACTGCTTACCCTATGCAGTAATGCTTCCAAATATTTTGCATGTTATTTACATACTTACTCCATACAACAGTTTTATGAGGTAGGTAATTCTCAGGAAAAGAACACTCTCATAGGTATGGCTTGAGTCATGTGCCCATGCATTTGGTAAGGGGTACCTCATGTGATACTTCCATCAAGTCAAGATGGAATAGGGAGAGGTCAGGGTAGTTTTACCCAAAGTAGAGTTAAATAAGTCTGGGCGGACCAAATACACAGATGTCCACAGACAAAATCCACTACATTTGATAAAACTCACATGCCTGGCTCTGAGGGATGCATATCTCTATTTCTGGTGAGCAAAATATTTTTTATTAGTGGCATTCACTGACTAGCATTTAGAAAGTTCAGAAATAAAAAGCCTCTTCTCCAGAAACTGCATCTATATTTTTTCTTTTACTATATGTGGATAGAGATATAGCAGTACTTAAAAAGTAAATATGTGATTGCATATTGGTGCCATTACTAATAAAAGAAAAAATCATGTGTATTTAACAACCAAAAAAAAACTTGAAAGAATATGTAAATTCAGTCAAGTGTAACTTTTTTTGACTCCACAAAGTCTAGTAACCATGGATGAAGAAAATTCTCCCTCCATTACCCTAGGATTAGTGAGAGAAATGTTCTTCCAGTGTCTTGTAACCACTTGGCAAAAAATTTCTTTATTGATTTGCTTAAATAAACAAACCCTCCATTGCCAGAGAGAAAAAGACATTTAATTATGCTAAGTACTTCTGTTTTTAAAGAAATAATCCTGATGTTTGACCTATAAAGAAAAAGAAAAAGTTCCTGCTGATGAATCATACTATTATAATGGGAAGTTATTTGAGAAGGGTAGAAAACATACCTCATTTATCCTTATATGTGTTGTGCCTAACACGGAAACATAAGGAATGCAGCTGAGATTTATGTTATGAATTAAAGAATAAATTTTAAACTTATTTCTAGAGTAGTCCCAGTTTCTTTGCATGAGAAGCTATTATTATTGCCATTTGATGTATCCAAAAAAGAAATATGAAGAAACCTCAAAGATTTCAGCATATGCAAGAATAATGCAAAAGTCACATAAAGCAATTAGTATCCCTTAAGCTCAAAATGATGTTCACTCTTTGTTCAGTCATCAACTCTTTTTGACTATCTTTTATGATCAAGTAAATAGGGCAATGTTAAAAGAACTGAAAATGTGAAACACAGCACAAACACCTAACATCTCCTATTCTCAGATTTCCACTGAAATGTTGACAGGGTTATAAAAGACAAAAGAAAATTACCTTCAGATTTAGAAACTATGGAGTACCCATTTATAAAAGAGAAACTTGGAGGTGTTTTAGCTATAAATAAAGTAGATCAGATAAAAAGGAAATACCATAAAACTAGTCACCAAGGAACAACTCTCAAATTCTTCGGTACATCGTCTCTTACTTCAAGGGACAAGATCTGATAGCTAGAGGCTCCATGACAGCAGAGAACAAACATACTTCTTTGGCTTCCATTTGCTGAGGCTGATCATCAGCATTTAAAGAAGTATTTCAGCTGGACATGGTGGCTCCTGCAGGTAATGCTGGCACATTGGGAGGCTGAGATGGAAAGATCACTTCAGGCCAGAAGTTTGAGACTAGGCTAAGGAACATAGCCACACCCTGTCTGTAAATAAATAAATAAGTAGTTTAAAATGTAAAAGTTAGCTGGGCAAGGTAGCAGGCACTTGTGGTCCTACCTACTCAGGAGGCTGTGGCAGGAGAATTGCTTGAGCCTAGGAGTACGAGGCTGCAGTGAATTATGATCATGCCACTGCACTCCAGCCTGGGTGACAGATCGAGAGCCCATCTCTAAAAATAATAATAAATAAATAAATAAACAATAATAATAATAAAAGAAATATTTCTTGAAGTCACTCAATTCTTACAGAGGCCATACCATGTAGTAAGATTTCAGTTGGAAAGGAAGCTGGACACAGCTGCAGACTGTATAAGGCATTAGGAAAGGTGGCTAAGAATAGGCAGTAAAGAAGTTAAACCCAGAAATCAGACACCTGCCCAGCAGCTGCACCAAACATGGAGAGAAAACTCTGCACAGTCAATATTCCTCTGCTGATGTACCTTCCTTCTTCCTCCCCTCAGTCTGTGGGAGATAGATCTGTGAATGACAGTATGATTGAAATCCAGCTGTAGTCAAGCTTAATAGCAGAAAGCTGAAGTCTGACCTACCCAGTTTGTGGATAGATATCAAACATAGGTAGTCCAGTGCTCAAATAAAAATGATAAGCAGCAAGACAAAAGACTGATATGGAGTTATGAAAATAATCTATGGTATAATAATTACATTCAAGGTAAAACAAAACAAAGCGAAATTTACAAGTTGCCTACTATGTAGGAAACAGGAGGTAAATATTAGAAACATGTGCTTCATGTTCCCAATAAAATTATAAAAACATACACTATTGAAGGACAAATGAGTTTAAATTACAAGTTAGATAGAAGCATGCTTGGGTAAAAGGCAGCAAAAAGAAAAGGGCAGGTAAGGTAGGGAGTTCAAAAGATGTAAAATTATAACTCTTACCTAGAATGAAGGCAGTAAAGACAGAATTGACACCAAAGAAAATAAAACTAGAGATGTGAAGAATATATTTAAAAGATTCTTTCAGAATGCAGAGAAAAAAAAAGATATTTAAAAGACGAGAGAAAGAATATTATAAAGGCATAATAAAAAGAAAAATCTAATGGTATTAATAATTAATATTCCAGATAATACCAGAGGATAATAAAATAGAAGCAACAGATAAAGATATAATACAAGAAAATGGAAAGATGTTAGAACAAAAAGACTCTCTAAAGGCAGATTAGTGAAAAGAAACCACACATCTCCTGAAATTTTAACATTTCAGGATTGAATGAGTACAGCATGCATCCAGGTAAAAAAAAGCAAAGCTAGAAACATTAAGGTAGACATCTAATAAATTTTATACTCCCCCCAAAAAATCCTCAAATATCACACTTCTAATTAACTCTGGGGTCAAAGAGAACTCAAAGCTGCTGTTAGCAGACAATTTAAAAATAAGCATCCATAGAAAAGTAGCAAAGAATAATTACAGGCAATTTACAAAATGAAAATTTAATTAAAATAAAATAATAAAATAGCAATCATTATATAGCACTTATTTTATACCAGGTACTATTTAAATGGTTTAAGTATATTACATATGTTTACATATATAAACCATTGCATAAGTTAATTGAGCAATACATTTACCAAAAGTTGAACCTTACCATTAATTATAAAAATTAAAATTAAAACAACAATGAAATTGTTAAAAATTATAGGTTTATCACATTGGCAATGATTATATTAATTATAGCCAGCGGTGCCAGGATATATGAAGTAAACACTCTCACTCAAGTTGGTAAAAGTGCAAATGACACAACCAATCTGAAAGGAAGTTCGGAAAAAATTATGAAATTTTAATATACCTATACCCAATGACTCCCAAATAATTCTATGTCTAGAAAACCACATTAAAAAAATAATAAGGTTGCTGATTAAGCAGGTATGTACAATCATTTCCAATGGAACATTTTGTTGGTTTCTGCTTTATTAATTATTTAGCTCTCATTACACAGAAAAGATACTAACATAGAAACAGGAAACGCTTTACTAACCATCAACAGTGGGTAGTTTTAAATAGTTATGATATATCCAAGCTGTAGAAAACTATGCAGCTATTAAAAATGAAGATATAGATTTGCATTTTCTGACATTAAAATATTATCTAAAAGAGAAAGAAATATAAAATTGCCTAAATACAATGTGATGTCATTTAAAAAATATGTACAGAAAGAAAAAGAGAGCAGAGGAAAGCAAACAACCTAAAATAATATGTCTCAAAGGTTAAAACATGTTAAATTTGGTAGTTGGATTATGAGTGACCTTTATTTTCTTGTTTCTATTTTTCTGAAGAGCATTTGCAAAAATAACATTATATTTCATTTTGTTTAATTATGAGATGACTAACAATATTTCTGGTAACATTCATATAATCTTTCATTATTTAATCAAGAAATAATATTAATTAAACATACAATTTTTTTTAATTGGAGGACAAAGTAAACCTAAAGGAAGCAAAAAGAAATTAAAGTTTAAAATCTATTTTAATAAATTAAGAATTGGAAAAGAACAGAATCAAAAACAACGCCCTGAGAAATGATTTGGAGAAAAACAAGCTTTAAGAAAAATTTGGAATGTGTAAGTAGAAAAATCAACAGATTCAGAGTAGATTTTTTTCAGTTGTTAAAAATATGTACATATAATTCTATGAAAATAAACTGAAAGTCTCAATAAAAATTATATGTTTATAGAAAAAAATTCAAATTTCCAAAATTAAATCAAGACGATACAGACAAACTGAATAGATAATGATGACAAAATGAATGTAAAGCTTTGGCAAAAATTATTTCCAGAATATGGTTCCAAGCCCCTTGAGTTTTATATACAAATTATAGAAACTTTCCAAGTAATTGGTGATTTCCAAACTACTAATAATCGCTTCTACAGGCTAGAAAAATAACGTAGAACTTTTAGACACCATTATGAGAAATTAATAAATCCCTAATTCCCATATCAGACAAAATCAGAACACAGATATTACCCCCACACCCCTGGCAAAAAGGCTAATCTCACATTTGAATAAGATTTATATAAGCAAAATTTTAGCAAAGACAAATCACATGATATGAAAACCAATGCGAAGGTTCTAAGGTGGCTTGCCATTCCAGAACTCTCCTCTCAGGCTGTACCTCTGTCCCCTTGCAGAATTTAGCCTCTTTAGAGCCACATAAGCCCATAACACAAAGATATGAACCCCCATTATGAACAGACCTGAAGCCATTTTAGTTCTGTTAAACATCAGTGATTTCAAGTCACTGAAGGGGAGACGGCTGTCATCTAACTTCACTCAGCAGATGAATCTGGGTTTCAGTTGCTCCTCTTTGAGAAATCCTGATACAACTTTAGTCAAATATACAACCAAAATAAGACAGCCTATAGGATTCAGAGGAAGAAGATATTACTTCTGACTGGACAGATGAGGGGTCAGGAAAGAGGCCGTGGCATTTTAGCTGGCTTTTCAAAGACATGGTTTCATTATCACACTGCACATGGAGAGGAATGTAACAGAGTATTTTATTTCACAGTCAAAGAAGAACCTAGGTCCAGTAAGGCATCATGGTCACAAATACACAGTATTGTCTAACTTAGGGCTGCCAGATAACATACAGGTCACCCAGTTCAATTTGAATTTTAGATAAATAATTTTTAGTAAAGTACGTCTGAAACATGCAATATTTGGGAGAAACCACCACAGGGCCAGGAGCAGATTATCAGTGCATTTTGGGCATTCGCAGAATGTTTCGTGTAGCCTTTCATTCATTCCTTACCCCTTAAGCCTGCTTAAAAATTCAGCAGGGTTCACAGAAGTGCCCATTTATGCACATTTCAGACCCACTTACGCTGGGCAAAGGAAAGGGAAGGACTCTAGAGTCCCTGAGGAAACAGTGCTAGACTAGAGACAAATGTATAGTGAGTATTGCTCCTGTCTCTACCAGGACACAGGATCACCAAGCTCTCAGAACTGGCAGCTTCACCAGGGGCCAGGCCAGGGAACAAATAGCCAGGCTAAAGGCAGAGAATCCAGGAGCCTGGCAAAAACAGCCATTTTTTCTGGATGCATCACTGAATTGTGAGTTTTAAAGGAATAGCACTGACCATTATGGTATTTGGGATTTCCACAAAACTGTTAAATATTTCCCAAGAGGAGGCAATTCCAAAAATAGTGATAGATACATAGATGATAGAGACAGACAGATAGATCCTGGTTACTTAATAAGAGGTAATCCATAACATTCCAATACATTTTCAATGCTATCGAAAAGCAAAAGAAATTGCAAGAAGAACTGTTGATCTTCACAGCATTTTTTCTCATACCCATGAAAGAAATCTGGGATCTTGTGATCTAGGATAGGGGTATCCAAAGCCCGGGATTAATTCTAGCATCCTCAGGCAGATCTGAAAACCCAAGTTGCTCACAGAGGAGTGAACAGGAAGGGGTGGGAAAAATAGGCTCCAGCTTCTGAGTGATTTCAAAATAGAAGGATTTTCAGAGGC
The DNA here is from genome assembly GCF_009761245.1 of Sapajus apella. Lineage (NCBI taxonomy): Eukaryota > Metazoa > Chordata > Mammalia > Primates > Cebidae > Sapajus > Sapajus apella. Next base: position 44,067,151 of record NW_022436941.1, read on the forward strand.
AGAGAATTTCTGAGATTCCAAGGAGGTTTTTGAGAATTTTCTTCCTCCAGAGGGAGGAAAGTAGGTTATGTGCTCTTAACCCAGAGAGGCTTAGGGCTATGGTGTGGGGAGAGAAAAGATAGTTGACCTTAATTAGCTCCAAAAAAAGCCCAGAACTCTTGGGATTAATCCAAAATCAAGCAGAACTTCTAGTGGAGAGATTCCAGCTCCCAAATTTAAGTATTAGTAGAACGAAGCCAAATCTAGGACAGCTTCTGAAGAATTACCATTAAACTAACATTCACATGTTGTAAGAACTAAATTTATCCTCACCACAACTCCTATTTATAGAAAAGGCTCAGCCACTACCAGATAGCAAGCCCTGTGAAGAGATGGACTCTGTCTGTCCTTTTTACTGCTGTATGCCCAGGGAATGGAAAGTAGTTGTTATATAGTGGATACTCATTAATGCTTTGCTGAACTGAATTGTTCAAAGCCACACAATGAATTAGTATGAGAACTGGGATTTGAGCCCCAATCTGACACCAAAAGCCATACTTCCCTCTATATCATACTGCCTGCCTAGGCAGACTTAGGCTAGAAATGATCCCAAGGCAAGCTCCTGCCCTGGTTCTCTTCCTAAAGCTCTCCTGGGGTCCACCAAGATGAACCAGGAGAATCACTTAGAGGGACACCTTTGGGAAAATTTATAAGTCTAGAAATTGTGGCAGACACTACTAGTTGTCTCTCAAAAATCTATTTTTTTTCCATTTGCCTCTTCCTAAAAGAAGCTTGATTTGTTCAGGTAACAAAGTTCCCATTTATGAAAGCTTTCTTGAAATATTTGGTATCTTAATTATGATAATTATTGCATAAGTATACACACATGTCAAAGCTCATCAAATTGCCTACTTTCTATATATGTAATTTATTTTATGTAAATTATACTTCAATAAAGCACTAAAACACACACAAATACACACACACACACACACACACACACCTCACACATACCTTCCTAGACTTTGTTGTGATCCATTTTCTGGCCAATGAGATGTAAACATAAGTCTACGATGGAGCGTCCATTGTTATCATATTACTGGAAAAATAGAACACTTAGCTGAATGAACACTTAACTTCTGAATTTCCCTTTTCTTTCTGCCTAGAAATGGAACAGCCATCATGAGAAATGAGGACAAAATCCACAAGCTGAATCTGGTGGAACAGAAAGCTAGAAGGAACCTCAGTACTTCATGACTTTCTTGAGATGCTCTCCCAACTGTGGCCTGTCCATCTCCTCACTTCTTGTTTTGGGAGGAAAAAAATTCCTGTTTGATTGACCTGATATAGTATGGTTTCTGCATATGTCACTACTTGCAATTGCTAAATGACAATATTCCCATGCAAATTGTAAGGCAGATATTACAATTTCATTCCTCAAAAATCTTCAATTGCCGTAAAGAGTAAAATCCAAAGCATCTCTAGCCACATTTCCTACTATGGCCTTCCATGAACACTTCCCCAGCAGGCTCTTTGCCATGTTCCAAAGAAGCAATGAATTTTAAGACTAATGTTTTCTTTTAACTTGATACATGCTTCCTTCCATAAGCTTTGACAGACCCTGAAAAATTCAAAGAATTGATGCAGGCCACAGTTAGTCGGTGAAAGACTTTAGAGGAAAGTTTACATTTTCTGAATATAGTCCAAGTGCTCTTTGCCCTATGTGCCCACTTCTGTGTGTGTGTGTGTGTGTGTGTGTGCCCACTTCAGAAGCAGGGAAATCAAATGTTCTAAGTAAAGGATTTAATTTATTTTTGGCTTTTACTTAATATCAGAAACTCTTACTTGAAAAAGTGATTATTTTTTGCCATTATGAAAGAATGAAAAATCTTATCTACAATAGGCATTAGAAAAAACTTAAGATTATTAAAATTTTAAGATTATTTCTTCCTGTTCTACAGTGTCCGATTATACATGAAGATATAAGGTTTCTGTTTCATATATATAATATATGTATAAATATGTTATCTTACAATTCAAACTATAAAGGCTAATTATTGTGTTCTGACATGCTGTGTGGTGGCCAAACACTCAAGTTATTGACCAAAATATTTGTTTCTGGAGCTACTTACCATGTAACCAGAAGAAAGTAATTAAACCTTCCAGCTCATCCATCTCTCAAGGAGAGAAAATATTATATCTGCCATCTGTCCAGATTTCAGGTATAGAAAATATTAATGATAGGATCTAGCCAATATAGGGCTTTATGTCAGTTCATTTAAGAGTTAATCCATATTGAATGTTCTGTGAATCAATTTTTGTTTATTGATCTTTGTTTTCTAAAGTATTTTAAAGATACAGAGTAATGTAACACAAGTTGCTTGCCACATAGACCTAACAGATGTTAATATTAGTTCATTTTTGCTTCATATTTACTTATTATTTTAATAAAGTGTTCCAGATATAGCTAAAGCTTCAACCCTAGTCCAATATCATTCCTCTCCTGATTCCTCAGAGGTGTCCTTAAGTTTTAGGAAATCAATTCCATGCAAGACTACATACTTTTACTACATGCGAATGCATGAATTAATATGCAGTATTTGGGGGTCTTTAAATTTTATATATTTGATATTATATCTACATATAGCAATTTGCATTTTGCATTGAATATTTTGTTTTTTGAATTTTTAATATGAATAGATGCAGATTGATTTAAGTGCTTCATTTTAACTGTCAAATAGTAATAACCCACAGTTAATTTGTTAATTCCCTTACTGGTGGGTTATTAGGTAGTCTTCCCTTTTCTAAGCATTGCTGTAATAAGTATCTGTGTTAACAAATTCAAGTGTTTCTCTAAAATATATTACTATGTTTTGAAGTAGAGTTGCTAAACACTTTTGTGCATTTTTACAAACATCCTCTAGGAATTTTGCATTTAATTTCTAAACAAATTTGGAGTAATTTAATACTTTTATGAGTCTATCCATGAACACAGAATTCTCTCCAATTGCTTAGATAATCTGTTTTATGTCTTTAAATAAAGTTTCATAATTTTATGCATGAAGAAAGGAAAAGTTTTGTGAGATTTTTCATAGAAACTTTGTAATTTCTCTCTTTCTTTCTTGGCCCCAACTATCCCCCTCAATTTTTTGTTCCTTTAAAAATTGTGTTTATACAAGGTTATTTTTTCATATTAAATTTTGGTTATTAATTTTGTATTCTGCAACCTTGCTGAACACCATAAAAAAATCTTTTCTCCATAGATTTTCTTAAATTTTCCAAATGTCCTTTCCTCAGATTCCTATAGATTTTCTTGCAGACAACCATATTTATGGGTAAGGACAATGTTATTTCTTTTCAATCCTTGTAGTTTTTATTTATTTTTTCTATATTATTTTGCTAACTAGGACTTCCAGTATCAATAGCAGAAGCTGGAAAATAGGCATTTTAGCATTAGGAGAAATACCTAATGTAGATGATGGGTCGATGGGTGCAGCACACCACCATAGCATGTGTATACCTATGTAACAAACCTGCACATTTTGCACATGTACCCCAGAACTTAAAGTGTAATAAAGAAGAAAGAAGAAAGAAAATAGGCCTTTCAATTTTGTATCAGTTTTCTCTAGTTGCATCAGAGTCACCTAGTAACATTTTTAGAATTGCAGATTCACAGTTTCCATCACTGTCATTCTCCAGAGATATCAACTCATAGATCTAGGGCGGGATTGGTCAATTTCCATTTTTTGTCTTCTCCCCAAAATTCTGTTGGAAATTGACTCCAGATAAGAAGTACTTTTCTAGATATAGTATGTATGAAAAGTTTATTGTTTATTTACATTGAATCTCTAATATTTTAGTACTTTTACCGCCAACATATACCATATTTTCTTTAAAGCACCATGGCCCTGTTGGCACCCTTTTCTCCACAGTCCAGCTCTGATCAGAAAAAAAGCTTAGGATCCACTTGTAATTGGTATAGGCATATAAACCAGATTTTTATTTTTCAAAACCTACTGGTAATCTCCTCTGTTCTGATACCCAGCTACAATATGGTATATGTTCGTGGTAATAGAAGCTAAATAACTTGGTCACTGCCAAAATTCAATGTGCTTTTCTTTGTCTTTTTATGTTTTTATTTCTAGTTAATCATTGTTATTCCACAATGAAGATAATAAACAATAAAATATTACTCAATGTCATTGTTTTCATGTTATTATATCAAAATTATTCTAACAGCTTTATTGAGATATAATTTATATCATAAACTTCACCTGTTTAAGTGTACAATCCAATAGTATTTAGAATATTTACAGAGTTGTGCAATCATTACCGTAATCTAATTTTAAAACATTTTCATCATCTCATAAAGAAAACCATACCTGTGAAGTCACTTCCTATTCTCTTCTCTCCTTCTCCTGCAAACTCTGGTCAACCATTATTTTCTGCCTCTATAGATTTGCTTAATCTGTCTTGTGTATATGTGAAATCATTCAATATATGGTATCTTATGACTGGCTTCTTTCATGTAACGTATTTTTAGGTTCAACCATGTTGTAGCATATATCAGCACTTCATTGCCTTATAATCCAACTAGTAATTTTAATTGGAGAGACGGAGTTTCGCTCTTGTTACCCGGGCTGGAGTGCAATGGCGCGATCTCCGCTCACCGCAACCTCTGCCTCCTGGGTTCAGGCAATTCTCCTGCCTCAGCCTCCTGAGTAGCTGGGATTACAGGCACGCGCCACCATGCCCAGCTGATTTATTGTAGTTTTAGTAGAGACGGGGTTTCACCGTGTTGACCAGGATGGTCTCGATCTCTTGACCTCGTGATCCACCCGCCTCGGCCTCCCAAAGTGCTGGGATTACAGGCGTGAGCCACCGCGCCCAGCCACTTCATTGCTTTTTATGGCCAAATACCATTCTATAGTATGGATATACAACATTTTGTCTATTTATTCATCAGTTCATGAACGTTGGGGTTGTTCCTACTCTTTGGATATCATGAATTATATTACTATGGACATTCATGTACAAGATTTTGTTTAGACATGATTTGAATTCTCTTGGGTATATATTCTAGCAGCAGAATTGCTAGGTCATATGGTAAATCTATGTTTAACATTTTGAGAAACTGCCAAACTGTTTTTCAAGGTGGCTGTACCAAATTTTTTCCCACCAGGAAAGTATGAGGGTTCCAATTTTTCCATATCCTTTCAGCACTTGCCATTGTCTTGATTATAGCTATTCTAGTGAATGTGAAGTAGTATCTCATTGTGGTTTGGGTTTGCATTTTCCTAATGACTAATGATGTTGAACATCTTTTCATGTGCTTGTTGATAATTTGTAAATCTTCCTTAACAAAATGTCTATTCTTATCATCTGCCCCTTTTTTATAATTGAGTTATCTTTTTGAAGTTTTAGGAGTTTTTTTTATTGCATTTTAGGTTTTGGGGTACATATGAAGAACATGCAAGATTGTTGCATAGTTACACACATGGTAGTGTGATTTGCTGCCTTGCTCCCCTTCACCTATATCTGGCATTCTGGTATTTCTCCCCATGCTATCTCTCCCCACCTCCCCACCCTCCTGTCCCTCCCCCATTTCCCCCCAACAGACCCCAGTATGTAGTGCTCCCCTCCCTGAGTCCATGTGTTCTCATTGTTCAACATCCGCCTATGAGTGAGAACATGCGGTGTTTGATTTTCTGCTCTTGTGTCAGTTTGCTGAGAATGATGGTTTCCAGGTTCATCCATGTCCCTACAAAGGACACGAACTCATCATTTTTGATGGCTGCATAATATTCCATGGCGTATATGTACCACATTTTCCCTGTCCAGTCTGGCCAGGATACAAGCCCATTTTCAGACATGTCATTTACAAATATTGTCTTCCAGTCTATAGACATTCTTTTTACCTTCTTGATGGTGTACTTTGAAACATAAACATTTTTAACTTTGGTGAAGACCAAGTTAACAATCCTATCTTTTATTGCTTACCTTTTTGGAATCATACCTAAGAAATCATTGCCTAACCCAAAGATCATAAAGATTTACTTCTGTGTTTTCTTCTAGGAATTTTATTATCATAATTATTTTTATAGATGTGAATGAATGGAAAGTGAGATTTAAAGTGGTGTAATCAGAGAGCTATCAAGCGGGAAGTTTCAATTATTTAATTTTACAGATGATAATTATTAGGATTATGTGGTGGCTTCTGGGCATTAATACTAACTACAGATAAATTGATAAAATTTAAATTGATAAAGAGAAGACAGTGCCAATGAAGAGAGGACCTAAAAGGACTTGCAGAGTAGTTAGGGAACCTGGACTGGAGAGCAGTCAAAGGAAGACTCTGTGCCTATGCATGGGGCATCCCTGTGGGGCTCTCCAATGCAGGTCCCACAGCTTCTGACCATAGGAAAGAAGTCAGGGACCTGAAGTCCCTGTCCTAATACTGCAGGACATCAGCTAGAATCCATTTTCAGACTCTATAAGAAATTCTTCCACGTAGGCTTGGTCACTTGTCACAATGAAAATGGAAGATCTATCCTTCTCCAAACAGCAAAGAACTGTGTCTGAGCACAAGAAAGTGTCTTCTTGGCCAGGCACAGTGGCTCATGCCTGTAATCTCAGTACTTTGGGAGGCCGAGGAGGGTGGACCACCTGAGGTCAGGAGTTCGGGACCAACCTGGCCAACACAGTGAAAACCCATCTCTACTAAATATACAAAATTAGCCGGGCACGGTGGTGCATGCCTGTAATCCCAGCTACTCTGGAGACTGAGGCATGAGAATCTCTTGAACCCAGGAGACGGAGGTTGCAGTGAGCCAGGATCGCACCACTGCACTCCAGCCCAGATAGCAAGAGCAAAACTCTGTCTTAGCAAAAAAAAGAAAAAAGAAAAAAAAAAGGAAAATGCCTTCTTTGTCACCATCCCTGACACCTCTCAACTTCAATAGTAAATAACAAAGGTCACTGATTAACTGCTATCTGTGTCCAGGTGGGAGAAGAACAAGAGAAATACTCCTGTTTTATAACAGAAGGAACATGGGGGAGGATAAAAGAAGAATTTATTGATTGTCTGTCAAAGGAATTTCATCAAATAAACAAATAATTAACTATCATCATAGGGATTTTGAATTCAGTTTTCCTCTTCATATTTCTTACATTATGTAAAGAAGAAATATCTCCTAATTCAGAGAATCAATCCTGTGAGTGAAAAACAGGCACACCGTATTGAAACATTATTCCTTCAAAACACAATGCAAAACAATCATGGGCAATGTTCACTGTGAATGACTTGATGTGTTGAGCTAAATTTAGAATCTACTGTATCTTAAAAAAAATGGTCTACAACAACACTCCTATAGTCCTGTTGTGATTATTCGGCTCAGGAAGGTACCACTGTTTAACATCTGCATCTCTGTGACTCTCCAAGCTTCATTTTCTTTATAGTGCTACCACTGCCATGGAAATCATGTCTCTTTTTCCAATGGATGCTTTCTAAACTAAGTCATTGTACTGTGAAAACATTCTGAAAGGCATTGCTGATGGAAAGCAAGTGCAGTCATAACACAGTGCCGGACCGTGAAAGGTAATTTGATGGCCTACGGGAAAGCAAAATGTCTTCTAAGGACCTGAAGGAGAAAGAGCAAAGTCTCATCTACTATCCTTCACATAACAAACTAAAAGTGCTCTTAAAATATGATTTCATTTGGGTTCCTGATACAGTTAATGATTATTCTTTATTCTCTACAGAAAACTTACAATTTTCTTTTCTATACAATCTTTGGAAAATCATCCACTCTCAACTGGTAAAATGATTTTATGGGTCCTCTCTCAAAGCTAGGTAATGGATAACGTGAATTTTTTAATCTTTTCAACCCTAGAATTCTATGATACCATAAAGTGGTTATTTTAAAGGTAGAGAAAAACCAATGAGATGAGATTTTTAGTACACAAATATTTGGTAAATCCAGGAAGACAGCAAAATTTTTCAGATAATTTTGGTGCAGTAGGTCATATAGTCTATGATATTATTGCCTATATGTTTTATTGTTACTCTTTAGTTTTTGCTAAATACTTGCTTACATTTTTCCATTTTGATGTAATTTTACCTGCTTGTTCCTAAAAACACCTTTCAGGATAGGAATTTGAGGTTTTGAAATACAGTCAACTTTGCAAATATGTTGACACATTAAATTCTCTCAATATTAACATGACTCACAGTGGTTACCTCTTCTCAAATCAAGTCTTTCAATATCAAAATGAATCATCTAATAATTCTTAACTTGTCAAGCCTTTCCATACAAAGACAGGCTATAAAATGTATGCCTATTAACAAAAAGGATTGCAAGTGCAGGCACTAATCTAGGGGACAAATACGATTTACTGTAGTACCATACTTAACAGGTTTAATCAAGACAATAACCCATTCATTCATGCAGAGATTAATCTGGTAATAGAATAGGGGCAGATCGTATAAGGGAAAAATAATAAACAAGAAATTCAAAGACCTGGATTCCAACTGAGACTATGTTACTACGTATTTTATAAACATGGGCAGATTAATCTTTCAGGGTGTGTTAATTAGAAATATATAGAGATATGAGTAACAGAAAAACTGACTGAAAGCTACAAGTGACCTAAGAAATAAAGACAATTAATTGCCTCACATAGAAAGAAATCCAGAGGTAGGATGTTCCAGATTTGGTACAGTGGCTGGCTGAACTGAGCTCTTTCCATCCTCCTACTCTGTTCTCTCTCCATTATTAGTCTTGCCACCTCATAGGTCCAAGATGGTCACTAAGCTCTAGGCATCACATTCCCATTCAAAAACATGAAGCTATTCCTGGCCTTTGTAATCATAGACAGGCACACATGCACAGAAACACACACACTACCAAAATATCTGAAGCCAGTGAAGCTGAAAATTATTTTTATCAACGTGTTTTTTACTTTTAACGGTGACACAATTCACCATACTTCCCCTTATATATTGTTGGCCAAAACTCAGTCACATTGCCACCCCTTGTTTGATACACAAGAGGGTCTGGGAAAGTGAGTATCTGGCTCTGCAAAGGAAGATACATGAGGGAAAAGGGAGCCTCATGGCTTTGTCTATAAATTGTGGAAATTGGGTAAACTGATCTCTAAGGCTCAGCTCCAAGCTAACATGTAATTTTTGAAAATAAAAAGTAACAAAAAACAAGGAAGCTGACTCTTATTTACAATTTTTAAGAGGCTTCTGTTTTTATTCTAATTTCCTGTGATGGCACTATTTCCCCCTCTCTAAAAACAAAAACAAAACAAACTCCCTCCGTCCAGGATTCTGAATTTCTCCAGTGAACAGTCTCTCCCCTTCCCTAACTAGAAAAAAACCTGAGTGGTCCAGACATTGAGTCATTCAATTTAACTTTGATGGAGCTGCATCTATTTTTGAGGTTTTGCCATCGTGGTTTAAGAACACTGTCTACAGACACTTTGGAAATTTTTCCCAGCACCTTTCTGAGTTTATGCTGTACTAAATTTAAATTGGAAAATTCAAGATGTAAAAGGCTAAGTAAATAATTCTATTGAAAAAAGCACTAGTGATTATCTTCTTTTTAAAAATCCAAAGAATTCAAAATGTATTGAATTTGTCCAACTGACATTCCATTTGTGGAATCTCATAACACCATGTAATATTACAATGTATTTCTGCTTCATTTTTCACAGAGAATTACACAGCTGCCTCTTATTATTAAAAGCACCCTCCCCCTCACTCCCTGAATAAATGTGTGTTCTGAAATTAAAACAAGACACTATACAAGAAGAGCCTGGAAGCCAGGATGCCGCCAGCTTTGTATGCCAGATGTGATTATAGAGCGACAGCGAACAATGCTGCAATCAGCCCATTGGTTAGCCAGAAACTGTGGACACCCAGAAGAGGTTCAGTCTGAATACATAGCCAATAGTGTGTTAAAAACTACCATGCAAAAATGCTTGTTTTACCAAGATATTCTATGGGAATATTTAGCTGTTATATTGTAAATGCTGTTATTTTGGTTTCTAAAAATGTCATGACAGGAAATGATTCCAGGGAGGAGCAGCCAAGAGGGCTGTTGGGTAAAATCAAATGGGGTAGAAAGTTAAACCTAGAAATCAAGAAAGCAAAAAAGGTGAAAACATGAATTACTATCTGAAATAAAACAGATTCTTAAAATACATTTGATTTTTTTAAAAAATGTTTTTTTGAGACAGGGTCTCACTCTGTTACCCAGGCTGCAGTGCAGTGGTGTGATCTCAGCTCACTGAAACCTCTGCCTCCCAGGCTTGAACAATCCTCCCACCTTACCCTCCCGAGACGCTGGGACTACAGGTAGGCACCACCACCCCACCCGTGGCTAATTTTTTGTACACTTTGTAGAAACAGGGTTTCGCCACGTTGCCGAGGCTGGTCTCGAATTCCTGAGCTCAAGAAATCTTCCTGCCTCAGCCTCCCAAAGTGTTGGGATTACAGGTGTGACCAACGTGCCCAGCCTACATTTGGTCTTTTATGCTCCATTTGCCCTCTCCCAGAGGGATGGTTATGTTTTAAAGAGTTTCTACTGGTCATTGGTACAATGGCTATAAGGTCCTGGTCCTCTGGCTTTGGACAAGTTGCCAGGTGGAGATAAACTAAGAGAAGACATCCAGTCTACACGGGGCTAAGAAACTGCTCTGCCCCTTCCTGATTCTCTGCATCTACAATCAGTGGTCAGTTAAGACCTTTGGGCAAGAATTTCTGTAGGTTCAGAAATGCTCATATTGATGCTATTTTTTATTTATCTCCCTCGCTGTCTGAGAAGTGCAAGGTGGGGACAGGTAAGAATAAAGCTGATCAGGGTGTAACTACAGTTATTAGTTACTTATTAGTTATTAGGAGTTTGACCTTCTCAGAGGGATGTAAAGATACATAGTGCAGTAACTGATGACCTGTAAAATTTCATAGAAAAAGTAAAATAAGAGGAAGAATAGTGAGGTGGGAAGGGAGAATTAAATTTGTTTTTCTCTCTGAATAGATTTGTGTTATAGAACAGCTCTCTCCAAGAATAAAGTGTTTTGGTTTATCCAATTTACTTTTTATACAATTTATACTGTTTAACAATTATATGCCTATCTTTGAGTAATAATTTGTATTCTTTTACTTCTGTTTCTGTTAGATCTACAAAGACTCAGAAATCACAACAGACTCTCTAGAAAATCATCTGAGATAGAGAAAAAAATAGCTATTACATATACATTAGTAAGGTGGGTATAAGAAAACTTATTAGTAAAAACTTTTCAGAAAATTTCCAACATAGCCATAATTTTACCTTCACTGATTTTCAAATAAACCCAATGCCCTCCTCCTTTCTATGGCAACATGAATGAGCTTCTTCCATTCTTTATTTTTAGACTTCCACTTAACTCTTTTCTATCTGTTCCTCGTGTGTTTTGAAGTATAAATTGCATACAGTTTTATAATCCAACTGTCATATCCCTATATGCCCCCATTTACACATTGTCATGAACACAAAAGTGCTAATCTAATGTATATTTATCATTATACATTTTCATAAATCTGTTTAGGCTTTTAACCAAACAAGGAAAAAAAGGAAGGGAAGGTGGGAGAGAGGAAAGGAAAAAGAAGGAAAGGAAGGAAAAAAATGAATAGCAAGACAAGTCAATAGATATTTATTAAATACCATTGTTGGTATATGACACAGAGCTGGTACAACACCTCTACATTGGTGCTATTTTAATTTGATTCCAAATATGTGATACTGATTTTAAACTTAGAATCTGATGTAAGATTGAAGCTAGAAGTTACCTCCACGCCATCAACATGTAAGGTCCGCCAACGTGATGTGCAGACCTTCACCCCTGAATCAGGGAGTGGAGCACATGACTTAGGTCTGGTCAGTTAGAACACCTAATTCCTAGATACACCAATTGACTTAGAGGTGGGCACATGAGCTAAGTTGGCCAGTTCAGCGTAAATCCTGAATCCTGAAACTCATGTGTAAGCCACAGTAAGAAATGCTTTTTTATTTTCTTCAATTTACTTAGTCTAGAGGAGAGCTGCTGGCAACCCATCTGGCCATGATGCATCATCTGAGAAGATAAATTAGTATCCCGTGGCTGCCACAAGAAGCCACCATAAATTGGTGGCTTAAAACAACATAACTTTACTCTCTACCAGTGCTAGGGGCCAGAATTCTGTTCAATATTCACTTCAATGGGCTGAAAGCACAGTGTTGACAGGACCTTGCTTCCTCTAGATGCTCCATGGGAGAATGGGGTCCTTAGCGGCTGCATCAGATCTCTGCTGCCATCTTCACATTGCTCTCTCCTCTTCTGTGCATATCAAATCTTCCACTGCCTCACTCTTAAAGACACTTGTGATTGATTAGATTTAGGGCCCTCCCAGATCAACAGAATAATCTCCCCAAGTCAAGATGCTTACCTTAATCACATCTACAAAGACTCCTTTTTCCTTAGAAAGTAATATTTACAGGTTCCAAGGATTAAGGCTTAAGGTCTTTGGGTGGCTATTATTTAGCCTACTAACAAAGGCAACACAGAAAAGTAGGGATAGTGGGTTCTGACAACACTATCCAAATGTGTGGATTACACTTCACCCTACATAACTTATCCCTGGACTTTTCAGTTGTGAGCCCCAAGATTTGTCAGTTTGAGTTGAGTTTTCAGTCACTTTGACCCAAGACAGTTCTGATTTAGGATTTCTAGTTGAGACTCTAAATCTGTATTTTTGTGCTGGGTAACATTATGTATACCCTTTTTCTCTTTCTGTGGATCACAGAGATTCAGGATCCTTTCTTTACCTTTTTATAACCATCACAATCTATTTTTTTTTTTCTATAGGATGCACTCTGCCCAGACCAATTGCTTAGCTCACTATTTCTTTCTATATCTAATATCAGTGCATGGTCATATTTTGTTGTTAACCTGCTTGTTAATTCCATGAAGATATATGGAAAAGATTAAAGTTTTAATATTCTCAGAAAATATTCATGACAGTTATTATCTGGTCTATTAACATTTGTTACACAAAAGGGTGAGCCCAGGACATGGACAATCTCTCAAGAGATAAATTCAAGGACAGATGGAGAAGAAGCAGGGTCTCATGTAAGATCAAAGCTAGAAAAGTATTAGTGTTAGTCTCCTAGGGCTGCCATAACAAAGTACCACAAATGGATTGGCTTAAAACAACAGAAATTTATTCACTCACAGTCTTGGAGGATAGAAGTGTAAAGTCTGAAGTCAAAGTGCCAGCAAGGCCATGCTCCCTCCAAAGAGTCTAGGGAAAAATCCTTTCTGAACACCTCCTAGCTTCTGATAGTTGCCAGCAATTCTTGTTCAAATCTTCCTTTGCTTATAATGACACGAAATCATTGGAATAGACCCACCCTAATCCAGTATGACCTAGTTCTTTTCTTTATTGCTATATAATGTTTTACATATTATGGGGTACATGTGATATCCCAAATACTCTGACTTGATCACTACAAATTCTATGAGTTTAAAGTATTTTTTAATCCATCACCTTGAATATTTATTTGTGTTGGTAACATTTCAAGTCCTCTCATCTCTCTATTTTGAAATATGCAGTCTATTGTTGCTAAATATGATCACCCTAGTCTGCTATCAGACATTAGAATTTATGTCTTCTATGTAACTGTAAGTTTGTACTCATTCACCAACATCTCCTCATTTCCCCTTCCTACCCTCACACCCTTCTCAGCCTCTGGTCATTTATCCTTCTAGTCCTAGCTCCATGAGCTCAAGTTTTTTAGCTCCCACATATGAGTGACAACATGCAGAGTTTGCCTTTCTGTGGCTGGTTTATTTCACTTAACCTAATAACTTGCAGTTCCATCCATGTTGCTGCAAATTATATGATTTCATTCTTTTTCGTGGCTGAATCGTATTCCATTATGTATATATATATCATGTTCTCTTTATTTGTCCACTGATGGACGCTTAGGTTGATTCCACATCTATGCTATTGTGAATGGTGCTGCAATAAACACAGAGGTGCAGGTATCACTCTGATACACTGATTTCTTTTCCTTTAGTAGATATATAATAGAGGGCAGAGATTGCCGGGTCATATGGTAGTTCTATTTTCAGTTTGAGAAATCTCTATATTGTTTTTCATTGTGGTTGTACTAACTTACATTCCCTTCAATGGAGTATAACAATTTATTTTTCTCCACATCCTGACCAGCATCTGTTATTTTTTATCTTTTTAATAATAGTCATTCTGACTGGGGTAAGGTGATATCTCGTTGTGGTTTTAATTTTCATTTCTTTGATGTTTAGGGATGTTGAGCATATTTGCATATACCTATTGGCCATTTGTATGTCTTCTTTTGAGACATACATGTCCTTTGCCCACTTTTTAATGGGATTATTTGCTTTTTTTATTGTTGTGTTGAGTTTCTTGTATGTTCTGGATATTAGTCCCTTGTTTGATGAATAGTTTGCAAATATTTTCTCCTGTTCAACTGGTTGTCTCTTCACTCTGTTGATGGTTTCCTTTGCTCTGATGATGCTTTTTAGTTTAATACAGTCCCATGTGTTTATCTTTGTTTTAGTTGCTGTGCTTTTGAGGTCTTAGCCATAATATTTTTGCCTAGATTAAATTTCCTAAAGTATTTTCCCTATGTTTTTTTCTAGTAGTTTTATAGTTTCATATCCTATGTTTAAATCTTTTATCCATCTTGGGTTGATTTTTTGTATATGGGGAGAAATAGGGGTCCAGTTTTATTATTCTGCATAGAATATTTAATTTTCCCAGCACCATTTATTGAAAAGCATGTCCTTAGCCCAGTGTATGTTCTTGGCACCTGTGTTGAAAATCAGTTGACTGTAAATATGTGGATTTATTTCTGGGTGCTCTATTCTGTTCCTCATTGATCCATGTTTATTTTTATACCACTACACTGCTGTTTTGGTTCCTATAGCCTTGTAATATAGTTTGAATAGCTGGTGTGTTACATCCATCTCCTTTCTTTTTGTTCCAGATTGTTTTGGCTCTTCTGGCTCTTTTTTTGTTCTATATAAATTTTAGAATATTTTTTCCCATTCTGTGAAAAATGACATTGGTATTTTGATAGGGATTGAACTGAATATATATATTGCTTTGGGCAATACAGTCATTTTAATGATATTGATTCTTCCAATCCATAAGCATGGACTGTTTTTCCATTTGTTTGTGTCCTCTTCAACTTTTTTCATTGGTGTTTGTAGTTTTTCTTGTAGCAATTTTTGACCACCTTGGATACATTTATTCCTAGACATTTTTTAATTTTTTTTGCAGCTATTGCAAATGGGATTGCTGTGTTGATTTTTCAGCTATTTCATTATTGGTGTATATAAACATTACTGATTTTTGCATATTGATTTTGTATCCTGCAACTTTACTGAATTTGCTTACCAGCTCTAGGAGTATTTTGATGGACCCGTTAGGTTTTCTTAATATAACGTCATGGCACCTGCAAAGGGAGACAATTTTATATCCTCTTTTCCAATTCGAATGCCCATGATTTTTTTCTCTTGCCTGATTGCTGTGGCTAGGACTTCCAGTATTATGTTGAATAGGAGTGGTGAGAGTGGGCATCCTTGTCTTCAATATGACAAGGATTCTTAGCTTGACTACATCTGTAAAGACCTTATTTACAAATAAGATGACATTTCTAGGTGCCAGAGGTTAGGACTTCAGCATATCTTCTTAGAGACTACAAATCAATCCACAGCAGGCTAAGGGAAGGCAAAGTGACATTCAAGTCATCCACAATGACCTGAACTCTATTGAATTTAACATTGAAAATATATGTTATGAATACAGTTAATTGTAATCTCATTTAGTAATGCACACAATTACAAATAATGGCACTGAGAAGTGATACAGCTCTTCCTTCTCTGATTAATACTACAGTATACCGAGAAAGGGCATCACAGAATGTTGGTTTCTCTGCTGCAGAATCACTGAAATCATAGTGCTTTTGTTTCAAACAACTTACTAAACTCAAGGAAGGATCTCAGAAAAAAAGAATGCCAGATAGTCTCACTAAATAGCCAACTAAGCTTAGAACTATTTGGAAACAAAATGAATCAAGTTGAATCATTTCAGATGGTCACTTACTTGTCAAAAATATTTTAAATAGCTCAGCTACATCTGAGTGATGTCTTATTCATCAAGAAATGTCTTACAGAAATAATGTTTGAAATAGAGTCAGAAGGCCTAGCTTCTATGTCAGACTCTATCACTAACCAGATATAATTTAGGAAAGATGTTTAAATGGTTTAGGTATTAGTTTCTTTTCTCTGTGAAATAAAGAGTTGATAATCTAGATAATTTCAAAGGTTTCTCCCTCCTCACAAACTTTTTCATAAAAATATTCTATTCTTTACTATGGTCATGTTAACATTTACACAACATGTTCTGCATAGCTCAATTAATTATAGGTAAGTCATAATATACTTGAGGGTGTCTTTTACCATCTGAGATTAAAATGCATGAAGAGGGGGCACAAAACATTATAGATGCCAGATGGCTGCCACAGCTCCAAGAATCATGTCTTCACCAAACAATGTCCAAAACAGGAAGGGTAGGAAGAGAGTAGAGACTCCTTTTATATATCTTTGTACTAAGGAGACAAACCCTTTTCAGACGCCTCTGAGCAAACTTCTCCCCATGTCCCACTAGCCAGGACTGAGTCACAGACCCACATCATAGCAACAAAGAGTCAGGGAAAACTAGTGTTTAGCATTTTCAGCCTCTGTCGCAGGAGACAGGCTTTAACAGCAAGGAAGAAAGGGTAGGGGAATAGCTATTCATCAGGCAACATACAGCATCAGCTTCAGACACCCTGCTCCAAAAGAAAGTGACCTTAAAACCATTGTACAGGCTCTGACAGACCTTTAGCAGGAGACAGAGTGGGGTCGCCTGCAGAGACAATGAGAGATGAGGAATTTGAGACATATTAGATTTTTGTTGGTCATACCAACCACTTTTCTTTCTTTCCTTCCTCTGCTTCCTCCCTCCCTTCCTTCCATTTGAGACAAGGTCTCACTTTCTTGCCCAGGCCAGAGTGAAGTGGCACAAACATGGCTCACTGCAGCCTTAACCTCCTAGGCTCAATCAATCCTTCTGCTTCAGCCTTCCAAAGTGCTGGGATCACAGGCATGGGCCACCATGCCTGGCCATGCCAACAACTTTGACATGGTCTAGGCGATGCCACTTATTAGCTGTATAATCTTGGATAAGTTATTTAGTTGTATCTCTCCGAGGCTAGTTCCTTTATCTGTAAAATGGGTGTAATACCTGTCTCATAGGTTTGTGACAGCAGTTTGGGGCCATGAGACAGGGGCAAAATATATGAGAACCAAAATATAGTTTTGAATGAAGAATCTTAGGAAGGCCAGCTCCTGAGTGCATAATAAGAGTAGGCGGGGAAGAAAAGCAAAAGAGATGTTCTTGAGGAGTGTGATTATGTGCCAAGCCTGAACCTCTATGAGTTCAAGAAATACAAATTAAAAATTTGAGTTAAATTGAGATTATATATTTGTCAAGACATAGCTCAAACAATGTATCACATGGGACATGACATTATACACATAAAAAAATAGTGATAATATCTCACATTCACTGAGCATTTAACCTGCACCAGGCATATACTACGTAGGTGTTCTGCACACAGCTTCATTTACCGCTCACAATGCCCCTAAGATGGGAACACCTAATATCTCCAAT
>NW_022436941.1:44084927-44134183 GCF_009761245.1 Sapajus apella
AGTATACATATTATAAGCATACAGCTAATGAATTTCACAGTTGAACAGACCCCTGTAACCAACGTCTAGCTCAGGAAAGAACATTCACAGCATCCCATGCCTCATGCCTCATTCCACTCAGCATCCCTAAGGATAACCCTTCTCCTAATTTCCAACACCAAAGTTAAGTCTTTCCGGGTTTTGTATTTTAGATAGAAAAGATCCTGTAGCCTGTATTATTTTGGGTCTGGCTTCCATCACTCAGCATTATATTTCTGACACTAATCCATATTGTTGTGCATAGTAATAGATCATCCCTTCACCTTTTTGTCCAGTAGCTGTTCTCAAAGTGTGGTTCGCAAGTATGATCAAGAAGTAAACTACTTATGGGAAGACACAATTTGCCTTTTTCACTGCACAAAGGCAACAGTGGAAAAAATGGCTGGTATTTTATCACAAATCAAGGGAATAGCACCAAATGGTTCTAGTCACCACTCTCTTATTGTTCAACATCATGCACTACCAGTCAACAGAAAGAAACAATTATTTTCCATAAAGCTAGTTTGACTTAATAATTCTCGGTGAAAAAAAATTTAATTTGACCAATTGCAGTGGCTCATGTCTATGATCCCAGCACTTTGGAAGGCTGAGGCAGAAGGATCACTTGAAGCCAGGAGTCCAGGACCAGCCTGGGCAACAAAGCAAGACTCTATCTCTAAAAAAAAAAAAAAAAAAAAAAAAAAAAAAAAAAATTAGTCAGCATGTTGGTGTACACCTGTAGCCCCAGCTATCTGGGAGGCTGATAGGAAGATCACTTGAGTCCAGGAGTTCAAGACTGCAGTGAGCTATGACTGCACCACTGTATTCCGGCCTGGGCAACTGAGTTAGATCTTATATCTAAAAAATTAAAAATTAAAAAATTTTAATTGTATTACTTCTCAACTCTTGAGTACCTATCTTTTTAATATTTTCTGTGTGATGTGAAGTGCTTATAAAATACTTCTGCAACAGAAAGGAAAGGACAAGGGAAGAAAAGAGCTCATGAGGAAAAGCAGTTGAGTTGTAAGCTAAACTAGTCAGTTTTGTAATGAAAAGCAATTATTTGAAGGAATGATTAGAAAACTGTGGCTATTTAGACTTAGGTGCTTGACAAACATTTCCTCAAAAATAAATGAAGTGTGCCTGTAACTTCCAGAAAAGCAACTGTCAGCATTTGATGCCAATGATAAGACTTGAGCTTTCAAACAAATATTAGAATCTGGAAAACATATCCACCACTATTAACTTGAAGACTTCCTGATTTTAAAAAATATT
Organism: Sapajus apella; assembly: GCF_009761245.1. Lineage (NCBI taxonomy): Eukaryota > Metazoa > Chordata > Mammalia > Primates > Cebidae > Sapajus > Sapajus apella. The sequence goes on from NW_022436941.1 coordinate 44,086,221, forward strand.
ATATAAAGAAATACTGAAACATTTGTAGGATTTCAGAAATTCAGTGAATGAATATTGTCCAAATAACCAATGTATAACACAAAATCATGTGTGGTTAAAACATCCACTCAAAGTACAAGATAGACCTGTGGATTTTAATTACATATAATATGGGACATTCATTGACACGGTTTCAGAATCCACACTGAAACAAATCTTTAAGACGCTACCACTTGTCAAGTCTCGGTGTATTATCTAAGAAAGATATTCATATTTTAAAAAAGCAATTTATTACTTACCTGTGTGAGGTTGGATTTTTTTCATATATAGTTAACCCCTGAACAATGTGGGGGTTAGGGGAGCTGGCCCCCATGCAGTTGAAAATCCACATATAACTTTTTTGACTCCCCCAGAACTTAACTGCTAATAGTCTACTATTGACCAGAAGCTTTACCGGTAACATGAACAGTCAAATCACACATTTATATATGTGTCATATACTGTATTCTTACAATAAAGCAAGCTAGAGAAAAAAGTGTTATTAAGAAAATCATGGCCAGGTACAGTGGCTCACACCTGTAATCACAGCACTTTGGGAGATTGAGGTGAGCAGATCACTTGAGGCCAGAAGTTTGAGGCCAGCCTAGCCAACATGGCAAAACTCCATCTCTACTAAAAATAAAAAATTAGCTGGGTGTGGTGGCCTGTGCCTGTAGTCCCAGATACTCAGGAGGCTGAGACATGAGAATCACTTAAACATGGGAGGCAAAGCTTGCAGTGAGTCAAGGTTGCGCCACCACCCTCCAGACTGGGTGACAGAGTGAGACTCTGCCTCAATAAATAAATAGATAAATGAAAATTATAAGAGAAAATATATTTACTATTTATTAGGTGAAAGTGGATCACCATAAAGGTCTTCATCCTCATCATCTTCATGCTGAGTAGATTGAGAAGGAGGAGGAAGAGGAATTGTTGGTCTTGCTGACTCAGGGATGGCAGAGGCAGAAGTAGAGGAGGTAAATAAGGAGGCAGGAGAGGCAGGCACATTACAACTTTTAGTGGAAAAAAAAATCCATATAAATTGACCTGCACAGTTCAGACTCATTTTCTTCAAGTGTCAACTGTACTTTAAATAAAACATACAGCAACAGATTAAACAAAAAAGCAGAGATGAGAAACTCAGCTATTTTCTCATAAGCGAGATACTAAAATGTAAAAGAAGACCTCTCTTCTTACTAAATTTTTTGCTCTGGAAAATTAAATTTTAATGAACATGCTATTTACATTAGCCTACAATTAGTTTATTATTTTTAAATGTTTATAAATATTTTTTAAATTTCTCAGTTTCAAGTTAATACTACAGTAAATGTCAGTAGTTATGCCCACATAATTGAAAGTTCTTTGGAGTTCTCAATGATTTTTAAGGATATAAGGGTCCTTAGACCAAAAAGTTTGAGAACCCCTGCTGCACAGTATTTCATTGTGAGCAGGAATTTAATTTTAGCAGTCACTTCTGGGAATATTCTTGAGATAGTTAATATTTAGCTTAGTTTCCTCATCTGGTTTTTCTGATCGTGGTTTCTTCTTCTCTCCAATCCCTCTTGCACGAGCCAATCAGATCATTCTCCAATACAGTTCTTACAGTGGCTATTACATCAGGTGCACTCTCTTCTTCCTGGCAGGAGTATTTTAGAAGGCTTTACCAAGAATGTGGAACTACACTGTGGCTTTAAGAATTTGGCCAGAAAGAGGTCAGAGGAGGACAGAGCAAACTTGAGAAATGTAAGCAAAAGACTTTTTCTTGGATTATGGATATGGTTTCCTGGGCTTCTCAGTGTAACATCATCTTCTAACACCAAACACTATAAAACAATCTTCTTGTGTCTTGGTAAGACAGAGCCCTGCTTTGTTCTCATCATAGTGCATACCACTCCCTGGCTTTTTTGTTTTGTGTTGTTTTTATGTTTTAATTTTCTTTCCTCTCACTGTCTTTCCCAGAATGTAAGCTCAAAGACTACAGAGATCTTGTCTGTCTTATGCATTGACTAGAAATGTGTATGAAACACAGTAAATAGCTAATACATCTTTGTTTAAATAGATGAATCAACTGGTCTTTATTTTGTAATTCATTGAGAACTTAGAAAAGTTCTAAGATGCAGAATTTTGTTTTATTTCATGGGATATTAGGCTTTCCTTCATTTGGGCATATAAGGTAACAATGACATGAAGTATTTTACAGAGTTTCCAGAGCTAAATTTTGACATAAAATATGGCCTTTTCTTCCCTTAGTCTTATTCCATTTTTCTTAGCCATATAGGCAGTTGCTGGTAAGTAACTTCACAACTCTCTGGAAATGTATGTCTTATTTAAGATTGCCATCATGTGTCTTCAAAATTATTTCTTATTCAAGCTCTAAATATTTATCAATTTACATATTTCATTATAAATTACAACCTCCATTCTGCTCTTTAAATGTCTCAACTCATGTAGATTTTCAGATTTAATCTTCTATAAGAGAACATATTTCCTGAGATTGGCTTCTAAGACTTTTGAAGTTGGAAGAAAATATTTTTATTTAAATGTTACCAGTATTCAATATGTACCAATATAAAAAGATCTTCAAGATGTGCTATTAATTATATATAAAGCAACAGGTAGAACAGTATATAAACTTTGTTCTTATTTATAGCTTATATAGTCTTATATATGTTTTCATTATGTAGACTCACTCTGATAGAAGACAACATGAAACTTGAAAACATGCTCTTGGGAAGGGGACAGGAGGACTGAGAAAGTGGTGGAATGCAAGGGGACTGACTTTTTAAATTTTGTTGTTGTTGTTCTTTTTTAGAGACAGGGTCTTCCTCTGCCACCCAAGCTGGGGCGCAGTGGAATGATCATAGCTTAGTAGAGGGTTGAACTCCTGGACTCAAGAGATTCTCCCACCTTGGCCACCCAAGTAGCTGGAACTACAGGCATGTACCATCACACTCAGCTTATAAATGTATATAATTCTATTTGGAGACACAGGGTCTCACTACATTGCCCAGGCTGGTCTCAAACACCTGGCCTCAAGATGATCCTTCTGCTTCTGCCTCCTAAAGTGCTGGGATTACAGGAATAAACCACCAGGCTTGGTCCAGCGTTTTTGATATCAGATACACTTTGGTATCTTTAAAATTTTGTACATTATATATGCATTAGTTAATTATTGAATTTTAAAGAAGTAAATTATGTGAGTGTGTCTACATACACCACTTTAAAGGCAGAGATTAGCAGAAAATATTAAAAATATAACTCAATTACCCGCTGTATACAAGGAACTTACTTCAAACATTTGAAATAAATATAACAAATTAAATGGATAGGAAAAGACATATTCTATAAACATTAATCAAAAGAAAGTGAGAATAGTTATATTTGTATCAGATAAAATAGACTTATTAGCAGAGAAATTTACCAGAGACAGAGTGACATTACACAATGTTTTTAAAATTTATTATCATTATTATTATTTTAGAGACAGCATATAACACTGTCATTCAGGCTGGAGTGCAGTGGCATGATCATAGCTCACTGAAGCCTTCAACTCCTAGGCTGGGCAATCTTCTCCCCTCAGCAGTCAGAGTAGCTAGGACTACAGGGGTGCACCACCATGCCCAACTATTTTATTTTTTGTAGAAATGGAATATTACTATGTTTCCCAGGCTGGTCTCAAACTCCTAGCCTCAAGCAGTCCTCCTACCTTGGCCTCCAAAAGCACTGGGGATTACAGGCATCAATCATTGCCTGAGCCTGGCCCTACGTAATGTTAGAAGGGTGAATCTACCAGGAGAACATGTAAATCCTAGATGTGTGTACAAAAAACAACAGAGTTATGAAATATCTGAAACAAAAACTGGTGAAACTGAAAAGAGAAATACACAAATCTACAATTATAGTTGGAAACTTCAACAGCCCTTTTCAACAATTGACATAATAACTAGGCAGAAAATCAGCAAGAATATAGAAAACTTAACATTATCTACAAATAGGATCTAATTGATATTTATGGAACACTCCACCAGACAAACAGCAGAATACACATCCTTCTCAAGAACCCATGGAACCTATATATACTGAGATAGATCATATCCTGAGCCATAAAACAAACCTCAACAAATTTAAAGGACTGAAACCATATAAACTGGATTCTTTGACTACAATGGAAGTAAACTAGAAATCAACAAGAGAATGATAAAGAATGCATTTCTAAATAATTCATGGATCAGAGGAAGTCCCAAAAGAACTGGATGAAAATGAAAGTACAACATATAAAAATTTGTGGGACACAGCTAAAGCAGTGTTTAGAGGGCAATTTACAGCATTAAATGCTTAGATTAGAACAGAGAAAAAGTCTGAAATAAATAACCTAAACTCCTACCTCAAGAACCTAGAAAAAGAAGAGAACAGTGAACACAAAATAAATAAAAGGAAGAAAATAAAGCAGAAATTGATGAATGTGAAGCCAGAAAAATAATTCAAAAAAATCAATAAAACTAAAACCTAATTCTTTGAGAAGATCAATTACATTGACAAACTTCTAGCAAGACTGAGAAAGTAAAAGAAAAAGAAAATTCACAAATTAACAAAACTAAGAATAAAACAAGGAATATCATGACAGATCCTACAGATATTAAAAAGACAATATGGGAATACTGTGAGCAATTCTACATGTAAAACTCTGGCAATTTTGATGAAATGGACCAACTCCTTGAAAATCACAAAGTACAACAACAAATTCAGAATGAAATAGATCATTTGTGTAGTCCAATAACTATCAAGAAAATTGAATTCACAATTTAAAAGTTCTCCCAAAATAAATTATCAGGTCCAGATAGTTTCACTGGAGGATCCTTCCCAATGTTTACCAAAGAATTAACACCAATTTTACACAGTTTCCTCTGGAAAATACAACACTCCTAATTCATTTTATGAAGCTATTATTACCCTGTTATCAAAATCATAGGGAAATAGTACAAAAAAGACCATAGGCCAATATCATTCATGAAATACATGTAAAAGTTCTTAAGAAAAATTAGCAAATAGAATTCAGTAATATTTCAGATAAATTAAGTATATTCCATGACTAAGTGAGCTTATTTCAGGGACGTAAGGTTAGTTCAATATTTGAAAATCAATCAATGAATCCACCATTCAACAGACTAAAGAAAAATGTGACATGATCATTCCACTTGAGAATGAGCACCTGAAAAAATTCAACGCCCATTCATACCAAAAACTCTCAGAAAGCTAGATATAAAAATGAATTTCCTCATCTGGATAAAGCTACTATTACACTTAATGATGAAATATTTAATGCTTTGCCTCAAAGATCAGAAAGAAGACAAAGACATCTCCTCTTATCATTCTTATTCACTTACAGTACTGGAAGTTCTATTTAGTACAATAAAGCAAGAAAAGGAAACAATAATTAATTTATTAGAAAGAAAGAAATAAGACTAATTCTATTTGTATGTATAATTGTCTACACAGAAATTCCTAAGGAATCTACAAGCAATCTCCTAAAAATACTAAGTGAGTTCAGCAAGGTCATAGGATAGAAAATGAACATATAAAAATTGATTCTATTTCATTATACTAGTAATGACACATAAACACTAAAATTAAAAATACAATACAACTTACAATAACTCAAAAAATGAAATATTTTGGTGTAAATTCAACAAAACATAAACAGTATTTATATGCTGAAAGTTACAAAACGCTGATGAAGGAAATAAAAAAATATTGAAATAACTAGAGACACAGGCTGTGTTTAATGACTGGTAGACTCAACATATTAAAGATGTTAATTTTCCCTAAATAGATATATAGGCTTAAACCAATTCCTTTCAAAATCCCAGGCAGAATTTTTGTAGATAGGGGCAAAATATTTCTTTCTAACATTTATGTGAAAAAGGGAGAAAAATAGCTTTAAATTTTTTTAATTAAGTGAGAGAAATCAATCTATTTAATTTTAAGACTTAGCATGTAACTATAGTAATCAAAATTGTATAATACTGGTAGAAGGACAGACACATATATCAGCAGAACTGAATAGAAAATCCAGAAACAGAGCCAAACAAATATGCCTAACTGACTTTTGACGAAGGTGCAAAAGCAATTCAATGGAGGAGAAACAGCCTTTTCAATATATGGTGCTGGAGCAATTGGACATCCATAGGAAAAAAAATAAATATGAACTTCACATTTTATTACACATAAAAATTAACCCAAAATGTATTGCAGACTTAAGTGTAATTTGCAAAACTGTTTTGCATTCTATGTTAGAAAAAATATGATAAAAATTTTGGAATTGAGGTCTAGGCAAAGAGTTCTTAGATTTGTGCTCTCTTTGGCAGCACATATACTAAAATTGGAATGATACAGAGAAGATTAGCATGGCCCTAAACAAGGATGACACACATATTCATGAAGCGCTCCATAATTTTCAAAATAGACCCAGCTGAGTAATGACTCTCAGAGTTTGAAGACTGGTTCTCTGAACTGACTCAATCAGACAAACATAAAGAAAAAACATTATCTTAATGAAAAAAAAAATTTCCGAGAATTATGGGATTACATAAATAGACCAAATCTGTGACTCATTGGTGTCCCTAAATGAGAGAGAGAAAACAAGCAACTTGGAAACATATTTGAGTATATCATCCATGAAAATTTCCCCAACCTCACTAGAGAGGCTAACATTCAAATTCAAGAAAGGTAGAAAATGCCTGTGAGATTCTGTAAAAGACGACCACCCCCAAGACACATAGTCATCAGATTTTCCAAGATTGACATAAAAGGAAAAATATAAAGGAAGACAGAGAGAAGGGGAAAGTCACCTACAAAGGGAATCTTGACAGGCTAATAGTGGACTTTTCAGCAGAAATCCTGCAAGTCTACAAGAAGAGATTGGCAGGGGGTGTTATATTCAATATTCTTAAAGAAAAGAAACTCCAATAAAAAATTTCATATCCAGCCAAACTAAGCTTTTAATATAAAGATTCTTTTCAGACAAGCAAATGCTAAAGGAGATATCTGTTAGGTCTAAGGGAATTAATTACCATCTGGTCTACCTTACAAGCAATCTTTAAGGAAGTGCTAAATATGGAAATAAAAGACTGTTACTAGCCACCAGAAAAACACACAAGTGCATAGACCAATGACACTATAAAGCAACTACACAATCAAGTCTGCATAATAACCAGCTAACAACATGATGACAGGATCAAATTCACACATATCAGTATTAATCTTGAAGGTAAATGCACTAAATACTGCAATTAAAAAGCAAAGAGTGGCAAGTTGAATACAGAAGTAAGACCTAACTGTATCCTGTCTTCAAGAGACCCATCTCACATACAATGACACTATAAGCTTAAAGTAAAGGGATGGGAAAAAAAATCTACCAAGAAAATGGAAAACAGAAAAAGAAAGGAGGGGTTCCTATTCTAATTTCAGACAAAACAGACTTTAAACCAACAACAATCAAAAAGACAAGAAAATTACATAATGGTAAGAGGTTCAATTCAACAGGAAGGCCTAGCTACTCTAAATAGATATGCACCCAACACATGAGCACCCAGATTCATAAAACAAGTTCTTAGAGATCTGTGAAGAGACATAGATAACAATACAATAATAATGGGAGATGTCAACATCTCACCAACAGTAATAAACAAATCATTAAGGCAGAAAAGTAACAAAGATATTCAGGACCTGAACTCAACATGTAACCAAATAGACCTACCTGATATCTATAGAACTCTGTATTCCAAAATAGCAGAACATACATTCTTCTCATCTGCACATGGCACATACTCTAAAATTGACCATATAATCAGCCATAAAATAATTTTTAGCAAATTCAAAAAAACCCCACAAAAAACAAAAATCATACCAACCACATTCAGATCACAGTGCAATAAAATGAAAAACAGTACCAAGAAGATTACTCAAAACCATATAATTACATGGAAATTAATCTTCTCTGGAATGATTTCTGGATAAACAATGAAATTAAAGCAAAAATCAAGACATTCTCAAAAATTAATGAGAACAAAAATATAGCATACCAGAATCTCTAGGACTCAGCTAAAGCAGTATTAAGAGGAAACTTTATAGCATGAAATACCCACATTAAAAAGTTAGACAGGTCTCATATTAACAACCTAATATCACACCTTGAGGAACTAGAAAAACAAGAGCAAACCAATCTCGGAACTAACAGAAGACAAGAAATAACCAACATCAGAACTGAACTGAGAGAATGTAAGATGCTGAAAATCAGACAAAAGATCAACACCATCCTAAGGTAGTTATTTGAAAGAATAAATAAGATAGATTGCTAGCTGGACTAGCAAAGAAAAAAAGAGAGAAGATCCAAATAAACACAATCAGAAATGACAAAGGGGACATTACTGCTGACCCCACAGAAATACAAAAAAAAAAGAAAAAGAAAAAGAAAAAAATCAGAGACTATTATGAACACATGTATGCACACAAACTAGAAAACCTGCAAGAAATGGATAAATTCATGAAAATATACAACTTCCCAAACTGAACCGGGAAGAAATTCAAACCCCAAGCAGACTTATAATAAGTTCCAAAATTGAATCCCTAATAAAAAGCCTAACAACCAGAAAAATCCCACAACCAAATGGATTCACACTGAATTCTACCAGACACATAAAGAAGAGCTGGTACCATTTCTATTTAAACTCTTCCAAAAAACTGAAAAGGAGGGACTCCTCCTCAACTCATTCTATGAAGCCAGCATTATTCTGATACTGAAACCTGGCAGAGACACAACAACAACATAAACTTCAGGCCAATATGCATGATGAACACAGAAGCAGAAATCCTCCACTAAATACTAGCAAACCAAATTCAGCAGTACATCAAAAAGCTAACCCACTGCCATCAAGTAGGCTTTATCCCTGGAACGCAAGGTTGGTTCAACATACATGAACTAATGTGATTCGTCACATAAACAGAACCAAAAACAAAAACCACATGATTTCAATAGATGCAGAAAAGGCAGTCAATAAAATTCAGCATCCCTTCTTGTTAAAAACTCTCAACAAACCAGGCATTGAAGAAACATATTTAAAAAAAAAAAAGGGCTATCTATGACAAACTCACAGCTAATACCCTACGAAATGGGCAAAAGCTGGAAGTATTCCCCCTGAGAACTAGAACAAGACAAGGATGCCATCTCTCACCACTCCTATTCATCACAGTACAGGAAACACTAGCCAGACTTAGGCAAGAGAAAGAAATAAAAGGTATCCAAATAAAAAGAGAGGAAGTCAAACTATCTTTGTTTGCAAATGATATGATTCTATACTGAGAAAATCCCAGTCTCTGCCCAAAAGCTCCTAAAGCTGAAGAACAGCTTCAGCAAGTTTAAAGATAGAAAATCAATGTACAAAAATCAGTAGGATTTCTATTCTGTAATAATGTCCAAGCTGAGTGCTAAATCAAGAATGCCATCCTATTCACAATAGCCACAAAGAATACAATACCTAGGAAATGCAGTTCATCAGGGAGATGAAAGGTCTCTACAAGGAGAACTACAAAACACTGTTCAAAGAAGTCAGAGATGACAAATAAATAGAAAAATATTCCATGCTCATGGATAAGAAGAATCAATATTGCTAAAATGGCCATACTGCCCACAGCAATGTACAGATTCAATTCTATTCCTATCAAATTGCCAATGACCTTTTTCACAGAATTAGAAAAAACTATTTTAAGCTTCATATAGAACCAATATGCAGAGCCCAAATAGCTAGGACAATCCTAAGCAAAAGGAACTAGTTGAAGGCATCATATTATCTGTCTTCAAACTGTATCACAAGACTACAGTAACTAAAGCAGCATGGTACTGGCACAAAATTAGACACATAAAGCAAAGGACCAGAATAGAGAGCCCAGGAGTAAAGCTATACACCTACAACCACCTGATCTTTGACACAACTGACAGAAATTAACAATGAGGAAAGGATTCTCTATTCAATAAACTGTGCTGGGATAACTGGCTAGCCATATGCAGAAGATTGAAACTGGACTCCTTTCTTATACCATATATAAAAATCAACTCAAGAAAGATTAAAGACAAATATAAAACTGAAAATTATAAGTATCCTAGAAGAAAACCTAGGAAATACCATTCTAGACATAGGCCTTGGCAGAGATTTTATGATGAAGATGCCAAAATCAATTGTAAGAAAAACAGAAATTGACATGGGGATCTAACTAAACTAAAGAGCTTCTGAACAGCAAAAGAAACTATCCACAGAGTAAATAGACAACCCGTACAACAGGAAAAAATATTTGCACACTGTGCTTCTGACAAAGTCTACTATCTATAATCTGTAAGGTACTTAACAATCTAAAACAAAACCATTAAAAGTGGGAAAAAACATAAACAGACACTTTTCAAAAGAAAATATATACAAAGACACAAATATAAAATTCTCAACATTTCTAATCGTTAGAGGAATGCAATTTAAACCACATGAGATACTATCTTACACCATTCAGAATGGCTATTAAAATGTTAAAAAAAATATAGCAGATGCTGGCAAGGCTGCAGATAAAAGGGAGCACTTATACACTGTTGGTGAGAATGTAAGTTAGTTCAGCCATTAATTCAAGTAGTTTGGTGATTTCTCAAAGTACTTAAAATAGAACTGCCATTTGGCCCAGCAATCTCATTATTGGGTACATGCCCAAAGGAATATAAATCTTTCTACTATAAAGATATATGTGCATATATGTTCATCAAAGTACTATTCACAATAGCAAAGACGTGTAATCAACCTAAATGTCTATCAATGGTAGACTGGATAAAGAAAATGTGGTACATATATACCATAGAATACTACACAGCCATAAAAAAAGAATGAGATCATGTCCTTTGTAGCAACATATATGGAGCAGACGTCCATTTTACTAAATGAACTAACACATAACAGAAAACCAAACACCAAATGTTCTCACTTATAAGTGGGAGCTAAACATTCAGTAAACATGGACACAAAGAAGAAAATGAGAGACACAGAGGCTTAATTGTGCAGGGTAGAAGAAAGGTGAGGATTGAAAAACAGCCTATCAGGTACTATGCTAATTACCTAAGTGATGAAATCATATGTACACCATCCCTTCAACACACAATTTATCAATAGAACAAACCTGCACGTGTACCCTGAAACTGGAATAAAAGTTAAAAAAATAGTTCTTAGACTTGACAACAGAGACAAAATTCATAAAAGGAAATCTTGATAAACTGGGTTTGATCGAAATGAAAATGTTTGCTCTGCAAAAGACCATAAAGAGGCTGAAAAGACAAGCTACACTCTGGGAGAAAATACTTGCAAATCACATATCTAACAAAGGGTTAGTATCTAGGATGTATAAAGAACTCTTAAAACTGAAGAGTGAAAAAACAAATCATTGAATTAGAAAATGAACAAAAGGGATGGCGTATTTGTCCTTGTCACATCAGTTGTTTGAGAAGACTTGAATTTAGACTATAAAAAGGATATGCAGATATAAACTTTACTACACACTGGAAAGGAAGCGGAAAAAAAACAGGCTGAACTTTGGAATTCATACTCATGATGTTATTTAGAACTAAATAATCCAGAAAACATAGATGCTGGACTAATCAATTCTGAAGTAAAATATGTGTAGCCCTGAAGGTCCCAGGCCAACCTCTGTAGGTGCAGCTGGAGTCTTCCCTATATGGCATTCCCACTGTCAATCCTAGGAGAAGCCTGAACTGAAAATAGAGCCATTCTGGGGGCAGGGGCAGGGGGACTTTCATTGGAGAAGGACAACACTCCTTTCTGTGGGCCTCCTGGGAGGATTTAAACACTCCCAGACTAAGCTAGAGAGTGAGCAGTCCATTTAGCAACCCTGGGACATGGCTACAGGATGTCCTGGATGTCAGCTATTCTGTGTGGTACTTCCCAACATTACCCCTGCCCACACCCCATGTTCCATAAAGTTTTGTGGGAACGTGTAGCCTGGTTTCTACCATGTGGAATTAGGAGAGGACCCCGTTTTCACTTTGGATGAAGTAGCTAAGTGTACAAAGAGAACCTCTGTCCTCCTTACCCAAGAGTCATAGAGATGGTAAAATCATCTTTGTACATCAATGTAATGACCTCACAAAGGTCTTTACAACAGAGATAGCTGTGCGGTAGTTTCGTAGGATGCCTAAATGAAACAGCTGCTCTATCCTGCGTATACTCAAAACAGCACACGTTTGGTGCTGGAAAGTTGATGGAACCTATGAGGGAACAGGCCAGTTTCCTGCAATCAGGCTGGTCTGTGCAACTGGAGTTCATTATCACTTGGGTATTTTTTTTTTTTTTTTTGGAAAAAAAGAAAAAGAAAAAAAAAAAGAACAAGAGAAAGAAAAAAAAAAGAATGAAGGAGAGGAACAAAGAGGAAGAGGAAGAGGGAGAGAGAATGGGAGTGTTGCTTTATTGCCCAGGCTAGTATGCAGTCTAAAAATGGGTATTGAAAACCTCTTTTATACATAATTGTGCTTAATAATAGAGACAGGAAAAAATGAGGGAAAAAAATAACAAGCAGCCAACCAATATTTCATTAAAACCTGTGAGTAGGTGTGATGTGGTACTGATAAGAGTGTATATTTTGTGTATTTAAAGTGGAGAGTTCCATAAATGTTTATTAAGTTTACTTGTTCTGGATCTGAGTTCAAGTCCTGGATATCCTTGTTAATTTTCTGTCTCGTTGATCTGTTTAATATTGATGTTGAAGTCTCTCACTATTATTGTGTGGGAGTCTAAGTCTCTTTATCAGTCTTACGTGTCTGGGTGCTCCTGTGTTGGGTGCGTATATATTTAGAATCGTTAGCTCTTCTTGTTGCATTGATCCTTTTACCATTATGTAAATACACTTGGGTATTAAGAGGAAATAAGATGATATATGACAGTCATTGGTTGTTGAGACTGGGACATTTGGGTTTTACTAAGTTAAGAGAGAAGATCATTCTCCCCTTTTCAATAACACAATGTCTTTTCATTAGAAGTCTGAAATAGCAGGGTTTTTCTCTGCTGTTCCATTCCTTCGAAACCCTACTCATAATTAGCTTCCCACAACTCCTCCTAGGTTTTTTCCACCATTACTCATCAGCCTGGTCTATTTGTGTTACCGATTATGCTTTCACAATCTCCATCACTTTCACCTAGTTTATACCATCTTTTTAAAGCCTATGTTGTAGATTTTTGGGGAACATAGGTACTTCTTCCTTATTATTATTATCAAATCCTTCCAAGTTCATCTGATATATTCACAGAGGTCCTTAATCTGAGGTATGTGGCTATGAGAGTCTGTGGATAAAGTCAAGTAATCCATGAGTTTAGACAGGAAAAATGCTGCATATCTTTAATTAACCTCTCAATGAAATTTAGCATTTTCTTCTATTATTAATGTAAGAAGTAAATCACAATGAAATAAATAGAACAGCAGCTAACTTTTATATTTTAATTGTTTCAGGTATATCAAAATTCATTTATGCTCATCACTAGTTAAAATTAGATGTGGCACTAGTTCGAATGTTGGCAAATAAACACATATAACACAAATTTTAAAAATATTTTGGTAACACTTTCAATACAATTTGTGTCCTTTGTAACCTTGTATTTTTTATGAAATAATGTGTTCTTACCCATTATTCTGAGAAGGGAGCCATAGACTTAACTAAGCTGTCCAAGGAAATAATTCTACGAAATAGCAAAACAATTCTTGGAATAGCTAAAAGTCTCTACACCATAATAGTGAAAAAATTAAAAGCAACCTAAATGCCCAATAACAGAAGACTGGTGAAATAATGCAGTTGCTGAACATAATGCTGTAGAAGACTATTTAAGGGCATATGTGGAAAGATGATCATGATGTATTATGTAAAAGAAAAGTTTGTGCATAATGTGATTTTTTTTTTGTAAATCAAACACAGTAGCATATACACCTACACCTAAAAAAAAAAAAAAACAGAAAATAGATGTCAAGACACACACAAAGATGCTAAGGTAGTTATTTACAGGATGGTTGGAACTATGAGTAATCTTTTTGCTTATCTCAGTTGTAGAAATTTTCTATGAACTTGTAATTATTTTTGCAAGAAAAGTCAATAAAATTATTATGTTTAAAAGAAATGAAATCCTAAGAAAGTATTCAAAAAGATACCTAATTCTTAATTATGATCAACTATGCACTCATTCATTCAACAAATACATCTCTGTTCAATAGTCAATATTATAGGAGGAATTAATGCTATCTACAGAATTCACTATCATTATGGAAAAAGATCTGATTTTCATACCACTGATTTAGCAGCTGAATGATTAAAAGTTTTGGTTAAGCACCATTTATCAACTTTCTAGCCAATGGGACCTACAGTCAATGCTGTCTTTTGCACAAATACCAGATATTCACTCTTTTCAAAAACTGTGTCCCATCAATCAATAACTTTGACTTCAGAAAGTAATTTTCGTTTTGTTTTGCTAATTTGTATTTTTGTTTTTTGTGTCTTGTAACAAAGCAAAAATGAATAAATCCTCTCATGAAAGTCCTCCTATTAAAAACAAGCAAAATCTATTACAACTCTCTTCTGAATTTACATTCCCCATGAGAAAAACTCTTTCCTCCATAATTGTGTCATATTTTAAATAAAGTTGAATAATTCTGAATCATAATGTCACTGGAAAAAATATTCAGTTATTTTATTTTTACATCTGGGTATTAGGAATTCCAAAATGCTACTGGGATAAATATGCCTATCATACTTACATGTTAACAACATCAGATTAGCTGGAAAAAAAATGTATTAGGTTTTAAGAACGCTCCTAAGTGAAGATTTTGTGACTTTAAAATACAACTCTTCTAAAATTAGACATTCATCTAATATGCAAGATAAAGTAATTGGCCTGATATCATTGGTTGTATTCACAAAAGCACCAGCATTTACATATGAAATGAATGTCATCCCCTCTGAACAGTAACCTTGGGAGACCTCAGAATAGCTTCAGTGACATATCCCTTTGCTCAGAACAATTTTAGGACCTCTCTTTCAGAGCTGTCTTTAGGCTGTTTCATTTTATTCTAAACAAATATCTTTAAAGGTTACCAAACTTTGCCCCTTAAAGTTTGATTTTTCTCCTCAATAATTAAAAGCATCCTAGGAGATGGAGCCCTGGGGGCATCAGGGAGAAAAAAGTGGACATAACAGTAGATTGGAGGATGTACTGTGACACTTTATATTAGGGGTAATATTCAACATACTCAACAATAGCTAAGGCAGAACACAGAGCAGCCAGAACTGGTGGGATTGGAGCAGGGACCTGGAGGACCTTAACCCAGATCCACCTATTAACTCTACAGCAGTTGGATTATGAGGTATTTGAAATGTTCTAGGTGGTCCCACAGGGGAAACTGTAGCAGTGGGGATGAATGGACAATTTGGAGTTTCTGAGCTGTGACATTTACCAACCAATAAAGGAGAATATGAGTTTTTAATATCCACTGAATATTGGTCTTTTCAAAAAGTAAAGCAGCCACTGCTGTTCCTGTGTGGCTCCTGAAGGCACTGCCCAAGAGTCGTTTGAAAGGGTCGAGCAACAGCAGCAATATTGGAATTAATGTGCAGGATCCCAGGATAACTATTTTGGAGGGTACTATTTAGCTAAATATTTATTCTCTAAACTTATTAGAAACAGGCTCTATTCCTTTTTCATTTTCCTGCACTGGCACCAAACACACTTAGCATATAGTTGCTAAATAGTTGAGTGAATGGCATGTTTGTTAAATAAAAATAACTTCAAAGTCAAATCTCATATTTAAGACTTTAAAAATTATTTTTATTTTTATTATATTAGGAAAATAATTCATTTTATTGCAGATAATTCCAAAATCTCTTTGAAGAGACTAATTCACCAATATTCCTGACTCAAAAATACTTTGGATATCTGCCTACCTTCCTCTGGAAAGCAGTCCTTTTCAATGCTGTTTTCATTATTACCTGACTTGAAAAGCCACAAGTAGATGTGAATCTGCATTTAACTCCTTTAAGTTCCTATTATTTCTAGCCAAAAAGAACCTTCCTTTATGGTTTTATAGTAGGTCAGACTTAAGGTTTTCCCAAGCTGGGGCTAACATACTTTGGTTCTGGCCAACATTTATCAAGCTGAAGGTGTCTAGTGCTAAGCATTTAATAAGTCATTTACTTCTAACAACGCCTTTACAGTTGAGGAAACTAAGCCACAGAGGAACTAAGCAATTTCCCCATATTATATAGCTAGTAAGTGATGAAGATATGTTTTGAATGCAATTAGATTCCATTGCTGAGCACCCTTGATCGACACAGTATAATAAGGAGCAGGAGCTTGTTTTCAATCAATAGGTAGAAATGGAAGGTTATCCTGTATCTAAAAAGTACCTTAGAGCTCCCATTACACTGACTGTCTGTTTATTGAACACATATGATGTTCCAGGTACTATTCTAGGTTCTGGGAAGGCAAATAAGGGACACAATCTCTTTCTGGTTGGCAGACATAGCACCTAGAAACTTACTCTAGTGTTCTAGGGTAACTTTTCCCCTACTCCAAATGGGGAAAAACTGACTTCCCCCGTGTTCAGTTTGAATTCTGGATTCTGAGGAATTGCCACCTTTGATGAATTTCAAAATTCATCCTACTGCTTTCTTCCTTCTGGATTCCCCTGGGGCAATATTTCATCTCCTTTGACATTCTGTCCTTCTAAGGATAATAACAGAGAAAGGAGAAGGTGGAGGATGGGGGAGAAGCACATGAATGATTTGGAGTGCAGGTATCATGCAAACATTCCATTAACATGGGCAGTTTTGTCCTGTTACTGCAGGGTTACCTCATAGAAAGCTGCTGTTCAGAGCTGGTGCCCCCAGGCTAACTTTTATATACAAATATTATGTTATCGAAGGCATTTGAAGTCATACAGTGGCCTTATTTATCATAATTAGGAACAATAGTAACAGTAACTGAACTTTGTACCTTCCTACACTGATTAAGTTGTACTTTAAAGTGAGGTTAATAAATAGCCAAAGAGAAGGCTACCAAAGAACTAAAGCTGGAATGGTAAACCGTACTAAATGCCCAAAGAAGCTGAGACAGAAACATATTTTTTCACCATAAAATTATGTAACATGTGTTGAAAGGTTGGTCTGCTGTGTAGGTGGAGTTAGTGACCCCATCCCATCCCTGCTCCGCTAAGATTTCAAGGTAAAATAAGAGTTTGCTAACAACAGCAAAATACAGTTATATCCTCTTTTCTCTGAAAACCAAAACTCCCAATATTTAAAGTCATCCTAATGTTCTCAATTACTTATTTTTAAATTTATTTTCTGATTGTATAATATGTGGCCTTATATTTTTTTTTGGAACAAAATTCATTATGTATTTTAAATAGAAGCAAACAGACCAAAAATACAGATACATCAAGGATTAGGAGATTCTGCCCCTTCACCTAAAGATTTGGTCTATTTAAAACTACAACTTCCTTTGGAAGAAATCATGTTTTAAGTTGTGCTCAGTCACTTTCACTTTAGTGTGAAGGAGTACTTGAATCTTTTTGAAGAACAGGTTTTTAGAAGATAGAAAGTGAGATTTGCCATCCTTTTTTGAGAAGCAAATGTTTCCAGTCCTTTCCTTTGTTCTTTTTCCTTATTCTTGGTCCAAGAACAGGACTGCTTTAACTTAACAAACACCAGTCTTTCTTTCTCAAAATGAAATGATGAGGTACATCCATCTTCTATCTAATGAGAGAGAAATCATACTTATATCTCAAATTTAAAGAGAATCTCTCCTGCACACTCCTTTATCATACTCAAGAAAAAATAACCAAGTTGACCATCCTATAGTCACATAACCCATGAGAATAAAATGCCAAAGGGTTTTTATCAAAGAGATTACAGAAAACCAGTCCCTTTGGCTCATGGAGTATGTCTGGTTTTTCTTTAAACCTTCACCTCTTCTGTGTTTAAGTCATCAGACCAGTAAGACACGATGCTCAAAGCTTAAAATTTTAAGTCTAAGAATGATATGAAACATGCAAAATGGATATTACAGCACACAATTGTGCTCTGGGGAAGCTATGATGTAATATCCTGAAAAACAAATTCAAGTCATAAAAATGTAGTTTACTGACCCCTGGAGAGAATTGTATCCACAGGTCCGGGAACGATGTCTTGTCAGACACCCTCACTCCACGTCTGAGCCCTTTTGCTCTATGTGGTTTTTCCCTCGGGGATCATTATTGGGCTTCATAATGATTAGTTTGTGTATGAAAAAGGAAAGTTGAGGACTATAATTTCATACATACTTAGAAAAAATCATATAAAGAAAATTCAGTAGCGAGACACGTAATCTCCTGGAGCCTGCTGTGACCATGAGGATACCTGTGAGAAGGACAGGCTGATAAATGAATGAGGAGGCGAGCCACGTGGAAGAAAGCTTTGTCTCCCTGCAGCTTAGAGAGTGCTGCTTTCCTGGTCTCCACTTCAGAACGACGTAAGTATCCACAGAGAAGCAGACAGCAGCTATTAAAGCAAATATGTATGAGACTGTCCAAGTTAGAAATTCACCAACAAAGAGAGGGAAAAAGGGAAGGGGTATATTTCTTTTAATTTTTGCAACTATTTACTTATAGAGATACTGATTAATAACAGCCTAAGTGAGAGGTACACCAAAGCAAAGTGGAGCTGAAAATGAGGTTCAGAGGTAAAACTAGATTGAGCATGGAGGGGACAGAGAAAGGAGGAGACCCCAGGAGGCAGGACGTGTGATCAGTCCCTCAGCTCACCTCTGCAAAGGCTGCCTTCTCTACAGATTGCCAAGTCCTCTCACCTGGAGAGATGGCATTGCCTAAAGAAGGGAAAAAAGCCTGTCTAAATTCTAGGTTGGGCCAGTGTGGTGATTCATGCCTATAATCACAACACTTTGGGAGGCCAAGGCAGGCAGCTAGCTCGAGCTCAGGAGTTCGACACCAGCCTGGGAAGTACGGTGAGACGCCAATCTCTACAAAAAAATTACAAAAATTAGCCAAGTGTGGTGGTGCACACTTGTGGTCCCAGCTACTTGAGAGGTTGAGGTGGGAGGATCACTTGAGTCCAGAAGGTTGAGGCTGCAGTGAGCTGTGATCCTGCCACTGTACTCCAGCCTGGGTGACAAAGCAAGACTCTGTCACATACACATCAAAAACTGTCTAGGTTGACCCCTTACCTGAAGCCAATTATTTAATGTCCCTGTGCCTCAGTTTTCTCATCTGTGAAGGGGATAGCAATAGGACATGCCTCAGTTTGAGGACATCTACAATAGTGCTTGGCACATAGCAATGGCTCAGTAAATGTTTATTATATTCTTGTCAACAGTCATGTCAACATATGACTTCGCTTTTAAAAAAGAAGTATTAAAAATCTGTCCAACCCCTTGCAGCTGTACTTAAGGTTTAATGAAAAGGAGAGGTGACTTCCCCACTTTGCCTTCATCAGGTGAAATAACTTGAGGAGTCTTCTACATTTTTTAAAATTTGTATTCATCTCTGTATTCCTCTATGAACAAAAATAAACCCCTTGGAAAAGCAGCATGAAAACTGGCATCTGGGTGTTTTTCAGAGTAGACAGCTGAGTAGCAGAGAAGTCGGGAGCCTGTGTTCCACTCAGGACAGAAAATTAAGCAGGAGAAACTGGGAAAGAGAAGGCTGTGGAAAAAAAGAAGGGAATGGCAGAAACAAGCAAGGGTGGGTCTCTGGATTTGAACTGGGACAGATGCCTTTAGCCTGATATAGACCAAGTTGCCCTGACCTAGTACCTAACTCTGTGATTCTCAGCTGAAGGAGGCAGTGGCCTAACAGCAGGGAGAAATGAAACTAATGAAAGTGCTGAACATGTGCACACAAAGGCCAAAAAATACAAGTTCGAAAATCATTTTGTAAGAGCCATATTTGTGGCCTTCTTAGTTGAGAATGTCTGTAAAAAGAGGCATATTCATGATTTTCATCTCATCCCTTCAGTCAAAAGCATCACTCTAACAAGCAGTCATCATCATCCCTAGAGTGAACTAATGCAACAGCCTGCCAGCTGCTCTTCTGCATTCCACTCTTACCTGATCGTTCTCCCTTCTCTATACAGAGCCTGAGTTATTTTCATAAGATAAAAAAGTATATCACTCCCTGATTAGAACATATCACACTTAGAAGAAATTCAAATTTCTACCATGACCTGTAGGACCCTGCATTATCTGACCCTTGCCTTCTTTTTGGCCTCATCTTGTATCTTCACTTTCTTATTGTAACGCTGCTACACTGGCCTTTCAATCCCCAGCTGGTTCCTGCCTCAGGGCCTTTGCACTGGCTATTTCTTCCCCACAACTGGTCACAGTGCTCAAGTCCTGGCTCAATATTACTACCTTTTTCAAACTATCCCACCTAAAAAAGACTCCCCTAATAATTATCTGTCACTAACTAAAATTCTTATGTATTACTTGCAAGTTTAGTATCATTTTCCCCTTATAGAACCTACATGAAATCAGGGATCTTATTTACTCAGCACTTAGTATTTTGTGCCTGGCATAAAGTAAGCTCCCATCAGGTATCTGTTGAATAAGTAAATAAATAATAAGCAAACAGAACCCAGATGCAAAAAGAAGAAAAGAAAAATGTGTTTATGAGAATATACTTCAAAAGGGTTGAATGGCTAAAAGGGTATTAGGAAAATTTTTCTCTGTGGTTAGAAATTCAAAAAATGTTAAGCAATGATCTAGATATTCAATTGATTGATGGCTTCTGTCTAGTTTCTTATTCCCGTAATTCAGATCCCAGTCTTCTATTAATGGTTGAAAACCTTTCAGACAATCTACACAGAGTTTGGAATAGAAACTTAACGGAGATAACTGTCCACTTCAAAACTGCAGACTCTGAAAACTAGTCTCAGAGGAACACTGGGCTATGCTTCCATTCTGTCCTATTAATTCAATTACTAGGAAAGTCACTCTAACTACTGAATTGTAACAGAATGAAAATACATGAAAATGAAAAATTATTTCAAAATAACAAAGGACCCAATAAAAATTATCTTTCATAGGAAGAAACCTGTATCTAATGCCATATTAAACAATATGTGATTTGAGACTGGAAAGAATGAGTTACTGATTTTGTAAATAAAAAATTTTGGCATGAACATGTCATCTGTTTGGCAATTTGCACATCCATATTTCATAATTAGGTCATGACTCCTTTTCATCATGTGGGACTAAGTCCTCTATCAAGCTCAAAGTAAACCTTGCTTTAAAACAATCAAATGCTTTCAGTTTGCCTTATGTTCAGTAACTGGTTGTTTCAAATATAACTTTTAAGTAACCAATAATAAAATGTTATATTGAGTAGATATTCAAATATTGATGCCATAACAAGTTGCTATCTCTTTATGAATTTTGTAGAATCTGTCATTACAGATACTTCAAGATTTTGCTGTTCCCTTTGTTTGTTTTCCAAGGCTGCAGACAATTTAACAGAATTTCCTAAGCCCCATTGGACATACAGATTCCTGAGCCCTGTCTGTGGAGATTCTGCTCCTGCAGATCTAAGTCGAGGTTCAGGAATCAGTATTTGTTTAAAAGGCTTCCAAAGACTTAATAAGCCTTGCCAGGGTTAGGAAACAGTGATTTTATTCCAACCTCCAACTCAGTTAAGAATTCCTTCATCCACATTTCTAATGAATCGTGACTCAGAAGTGTGTTGGGCTCTTCCAGAGGAGGGTAATCACATCTCTATCTAGTTTGTTAACCTTTATTGGAAAAGTCTGATTGTCAAAAGCTTTTGTTTATATTAAACTGAAATGGGTCTGCCAGCAACTTCTTCGAATGGGTCTAGGTCTGCCCTCTAGAATAACAAGGATTATTACGTATGAAAGCCTTTCATGTCTTAATATAGCTTTCATGTTCCCCACAAGTCTTTTCTTCTACAGCTAAACAGCTGGTTTCCACAATTGCTCACAAATCTTTTATCATCCAAGGTATGTCTGCGTCTTACTGCGCTGCCCATGCATTTTTTCCCAGGCTTTCCTCTCCACCACTGCCAGAACTAGGTTCCTAAACCAGTTTATGGGCCACTTGGCCCTGCACAGCAATGGAGTGGCATGCACCCTACACTGTGGTCCTCAAATGCTGAATGCCAAATGATGCCACAATGTGAAGAAATTGTCACCAGTCCATGGTGAAATGAGAAAAATAAGAATATGGCTAAATTTACTCAATCTAAAAGATTGTACTTTCTATGTCATGTCCTGCTCCAGTCTCTTTTTAAATTTAATTTCTTATTTAAAAAAATGAAACTATAGGGGCCAGCTGTGGCGGTGGCTCATACCTGTAATCCCAGTGCTTTGGGAGGCCAAGGTAAGCGGATCACAAGGTCAGAAGTTCGAGACCAGCCTGGGCAACATGGTGAAACCCTGTCTCTACTAAAATACAAAAAATTAGCCAGATGTGGTGGCACACACCTGTAATCCCAGCAACTCGAGAGGCTGAAGCAGGATAATTGCTTGAACCCGGAAGGCAGAGGTTGCAGTGAGCTGAGATTGTGCCATTGCACTCCAACCTCAGTGACAGGGTAAGACTCCATCTCAAAAAAAAAAAAAAAAAAAAAAAAGAAAAAGAAACCTATAAAGATAAAAGATAGTTTGCTAGTTTGTTTGTCATAATAAAACATCAGCAATCCTATGTTGATGAGCTCCTATTTCTTTTAGAATTGTACTCATCCTTGAAGACCAAAATCTGGGAACAAGTGCCCTAGTTGTGTTTCCTTTGCTGATATACCAATCTTCTCTAATTTCACCTCTGCCTCTTGAACACCCATCATGTCCTAAGACACTGTGGCTCACAAATTATTAGAATCTTAAATCATTAAAATCACCTGTTTTTTAAAAATATGCAGATTCCCAGGGTCCATCACCAGAAATTATGGTTCAGTAGGTCAAAGGTGAGTCTCAGTATCTGCATTTTTAAAAGCTCCTCAAATTATTTCAATGATTATTCAGGTTTAGAAAGTACTTTCCTGATACGCATTTACTCAGTGTGTCTCTTCTATGTATGCATAACTTAATGTCAGGGAACAGGCTTAAAAGAGCAGGAGTCTAGTCAGGTGTATTAAAGCAGCCAGGGAGATCTCAATCTATAAATGTTTAGCATGCTCTTTCTTTTAGGTATGAGCACATCTGCAATTCTTATCCTCTGCCCCTCTTTTTCTCTTCTTGGGCCAGTGTCCTTTGCTTTAGGTTTAGACATGCTTGATCACTCTGCTCAATTCTACTTTTCCTCTTTCTTCCTAAAACAATAATTAATCCAATAAATTGACTCCAACACCCTTGAGTTTTATCAATATTTCTGTGAAAAAGTAGTACCCAGAACTGGACATAATACTAATACATAATAATCCTTCATCTGGATGCAACCATCTATTAATATAGCTAAAGATCGCTTTCACTTTTAGAGAAGCAACAGCACGCTGATGTTATTTTGATGTTTGGACCAATCCAATGATCTGGCTTTACCTGAATTCCAACAAGCAGATCTACTTCTTCCAATCCCACTGTTATTTAAAAATACAACTTCACGTTATACATTTATTCAAGTTATGCAACCTCAAGTTACAAATTATATCAGATTGATTTTGGTATCTTCTCAAGAGATCATAATCATTTTGAATATTGCCAATCAACACATTGAATCTCTTCTCCAAAGACTATCTTATGTAATGGATCATATGTAAACTTGATAAATATAACATCAATGCTGCCATTCAAATAATTGATAATGTATTTTTAAGCAGGTTAAAACAAAAGGATTATTTCCTAAAGATTTCCCTCCCAGTACCTTGTTTATCCAGCTATGAAATCACCTACCTAGAGTCTCATCCATATCATTTTAAATCTCTACAGTTCCCATCATAACATAATACAAATGGTCACAATAAATATCATAGTATATATACATTAATTTACATTAAAAGATAATTTGAAGCACTTTTTTTTTCAAATACATCATTTGAAACACACTTCACTGCATCTATAGCATTCCACAGACCTCTAAGAATGGTACCAAAAAAAAAAAAAAAAGGAGAAAGGAATAATGGTAGTTTGACCTATGCTTAGTCTGTATTGGCAATAAAAATTTTTTCCATAAGCTCTCAGATTTTCTGATTAAACACATGTACTACTTTTTATTTACTAGAAATCAACATTAAAGTTACTAGTTAGTCATTTTCAGAATCTACTGTTTACCTCCTATAAGAGTTAATGTAGGCTACAATGTGCTATGTTAATAAACAACCCTAAAAATCTCAGTGGCTTATGACAAACATGTGTTTCTCATTGTGATGTGTATCCATTGTGCATTGGCTGGTGCTCTAATTGATGCCACATTTATTCCAGAGCCCAGGTGGAAGAAGCAGCCCCTATATGGAATATGTCACTGGTCTTGTGGCAGAGGAAGAAGAGAGATGGCAGAAATACAGTGGTTCTTAAGGGCTTTGTTTGGAAGTAGCTCTTGCTTGGAATGTCACTCCTCACATTCCATTGGCTGCAGCAAGACACATGGCCAAGTCTGACATTGATGGAATAGAAAATATAATCTTCCTGTACAAAGAGGCCCCACTAAAAGACGCCTGCAGAAAAAAGTAGTGAACACTTTAAGCAGTTAATGCAATCTATCACATCCTTCCTTTTGAAAATTGGGGTCCTATGTACCTTTCTCCATTCTTTTGAATTTTCCCTCTGTTCTACAAAATTTCTCAAAAGGATATGACAGTTTTATGTTCATCCTAATGAGATTGTTTATTCCTGAAATGTGATTTGTCTGGGCCTAGGGATTTGAATTCATCTAATATATTTAAGTTATTGTTAACCTTCTCTTATCATGGCTGTAAAGACATCTTAATGCATTAATCTTTCCATGTTGTCAGCTTAACAATTATTATTCTTGGTATAGACAGAGGAAAAGCAGAAGTACAATGTTTTAACATGACACCATCATTCTCAAGCATTGGACCTATAATTTTCATCTATCTATTGTTCTGAAAATAGCTATAAAAATTGCTGCTGCTGTCTCTAGTGTTTTTTGTGAGCCTCAGCTAATCCTTGGCCTTAACTCTTGAAATTCTCATTCTATTCCCTTATGTTCTCCTTAGTTACATGTTTTCTCATCTATAATTTACCTCAAGGCCCTCCAGCCTTATCAGACAACTTGTAGCAAAAATATGCTGGGTTCTTTACCAACTTTCCCATTTTTTTGTCCCATTGAAAATATTTTTAATTACATATTCAGAATTTCATAAATAAGCTGTTCTCATCACCATTAAATTATATTCATTTTTGACTCTACTTAAAATCTCTTTATTTTTTAAAAAATTCCATCAGCTATTACTTGATGCTCCATCTTTATTATATCCACAGTTTATTTTCTAACGACATAATTATGGGAGGCAATGTGGCAGAAAGGCTAAAAGCTCAGTCTCTGGAGATGCAATTTGAATCTTGCCTATTTTACTTATGAGTCATTTAACCTTTTAGACAAGTCATTTATCACCTTTTTACTCATCTGTAAAATGGGGACAATTACAGCACTTTCTTTTTACCGTTATTGTTAGGATTCAATGAATTAATTTATGTAAAGTACTTAGAACAGTGCCTGGCATATAAGCAGCCTCAAATGTCTGTTAATATTGGGACATACAGTCAAAACCTCCTCAGGCCATGGTTTTCCTGCTTATGCTGAGATACAGAGGGCACAATTTCTTATAGTCTTGTAGAGTACCATTCCTCTTTGCCAAGAATCATTTCCTTTAGCACTTGCTAAAAGTACTCAGCAAACTGGGAGCCAGCATCCCACGGCACAAGGATGGGAAAGGAGTTCCAGTTCAACGTGGTGAGCTCCATGGAATATTGTGCAGCCATAAAAACGAATAAAATCATGTCCTTTGTAACAACATGGTTGCAACTGGAGGCAATTATCCTAAGCAAATTAGGAACAGAAAACCAAATACCGCATGTTGTCATTTATAAGTGGGAGCTCACTGTTGGGTACGCGTTGACATAAAGATGGCAACAACAGACACTGGGGACTACTAGAGGAGAGAGGAAGGAAGGGACAGGGTTGAAAAACTATTAGGTACCATGCTCAGTACCCGGGTGACAGGATCATCTGTACACCAAACCTTGACATCATGCAATATACTCAGGTAACAAACCTGCACATGTAACCCCTGAATTTAAAAAAAGGTTGAAATTATTTAAAAATTAAGAATTAAAAAAATAAACTTGTGGAGGATTACACTGCCAAAAATAAATTTTAAAAGACAGTGAGCTGAGGACACAGGTTGCCACAAAAAGACGATAAAGAAATTCAAAGGGGAATGAGGACTTAACAGCAAAAAGAAGAGAGATGAATCAACAAATACCAAGGGATAGAATGCAGATAGAATACTGTGGACATGTGAAATGGAGTATGGGAGGCTGCAGCAAAGACAGCACAAGGGGCCACAGCAAATATAGCACCTAATTCTCCAGTGGGAACTCTGGGGAAGGTTCATGGCACAGAGTGAGCAGGCAGAGTAGACGACAGTGAAGACAGGGTGTCATTGAATGTCCTTCAGTAAAGAACCTACACTTTCTGACCCCCTTCCCATACCCATACACACTCAGCACACCCCACGACTTCTGATGCAGAATAAAAGGAAGCCCAGCATTCACCTTGCAGGACAAAACCAGCACAGGCACCTAAAGATACTGAGTGAGTTGCCCGAAAAAAGTACAGGCTACCAGAGAGAGCCCTGGTTCCCCAGCCCACCCTGGCCACCCCTCAATCCCCCAATGCAAATCCTGCATACTATGCCCTTCCTGCTTACAAAGAATCTTTAATTCAGGGCAGAGCAACCTGGAGAAAGAAAGTGCTTATCAAGCAGCCAAGAAAACCAATACCCCCAACATGGAATAATCAACCTAAACATTTATTCTAAAACCACAACTGATAAGCAAGGACTACCAGACATATGAGAAACACCAATGGCATTAAAGGTAAAGATAAAGATAAAAACAAGAGCAGTTGACCCAGGAGAATACAGTATACATGCAAGAACAGGAAAAAACTTTAAAAAAATTCTAATTTGACTCTTTATGAGTTTTTAAATAATGTTGTAACCTTATAAACAAACACATGAATCTCTAAAAATGTGACAGAGCACAATAAAAACTAGGTGTTAACAGTTTTTTTTTTCCAATGCAAAAATCAAAAATTTACAGAAAAGCGGTGAAATAAAAAGTGTCTTAGAACATGGAATGGAAACACAAAAAGATGAAACAGATGACAAAGAAGATAAGAGTCATAAAGTATCAATCTACAAAGTTCAATGCTCAACCAGTTGGGGTTCCGGAAAGCAAACAGAGAAAATAGAGGAAAGTAAATTACTTTTTTTCAAACAAGGAAGAAAATGTCTCAAAGCTGAAGGAAGACAGAAGCTATCAA
The DNA here is from genome assembly GCF_009761245.1 of Sapajus apella. Classification (NCBI taxonomy): domain Eukaryota; kingdom Metazoa; phylum Chordata; class Mammalia; order Primates; family Cebidae; genus Sapajus; species Sapajus apella. The sequence goes on from NW_022436941.1 coordinate 44,113,823, forward strand.
ACTGAAAAGGCCACTGAATATTTGCTCAGCAGGATGAATTTAAAGGAACTGATATTTAGACATATATTGATGAATAAAGACAAAAGGCCACTGGAGCAATGTCATCAGTGCTCTGAAGGGAAAGTATTTTGAACCAGGAAGTATATCCCCAGCCAAATAACAATCAAATGTGAGGACAAGCAAAACATTTTCAGGAACAAAGAAAAAGGACCATTATCCACCTAGCCCTCCTCACCAAATCCTCTCTGATGAAATTACTTGCAAACATAGTTCAGCAGAGTAAAGGCGAAAACCAAAAAAGATGAAGATGTGGGATATAGGAAACTGTGGAACAAATCCAAAAAGAAAATAAAAAGAAATCCCAGAGTAATGATTCATAGCAGACATAGAAGTAACATCCAAATTAACAGAAAATCAGCAGGCTCTGAGAAGATTGTTGATAAAACATACTGTGTCTTTAACTGAGAAAATGAGCACAAATCTGAAACATTTCAGTGATAGAGTGAAGAAGCTATGTTTCTTCATTCAATAAGAAAAAGAAATGGCAATTAAAACCTACAATTAAAATTTAGTATGCAAAAACATAAATTCTAAATACGAAGCAATCAAAATGTGATATACCTTTTAAAAAGTATAATAAAAGATAATTTATTTGACTTTGATGATAAAAACACTATTTATCAGTGTTATAACATTAAACCCATGAAAAGAAAGTATAATCAGTATAATCTAGCACCTTATTCAACTCCACAGTACTTAATACTTATACAGTTTTGGGAGTAAAAAACAAACTTCATAGGCTTTAAAAATAAATTATAGAAAATTTAATAACATTTTCAGAGCAAAATGTTAAATGTGAAAGAAAAGGTATAGTTGATGGATATTAAAGCGGGGAGGGAAAGATACAGGTTTTATTATTACCATCTTACACAGTATTCACTCAACAGATATACCTACAGTTGAGGAAACAAGAAATCGGATATACAGCTATCACAGACATAGAAAAAGTCACAACCAAAAACAAAGAAAAGCTAAACAACATAATATCAAACACTGGGAGAAAGAATGGGAAAAAAGTTGAGCAGTGTTTCAATAGGTTAAATCCAAAACATTTAGAGAAGAAAATCATCAATCACATTTAAAGTTGACTAATCAAGAAATAACAATATAAACATATTATCAGATTTATGGGAAGACCTATTTGAAAAAATAAAAAATAATTTTAACTCAGAAGAATGGGATTTGCAAAAAGAACATAAAAGTATATTTTACTACTAAATATTTTTATAGATAATCTTTCTATAATCTTCCTATAATCTAATATTTCTATAGATGCTTTTGTATTTAGTGTCTCAATCTCTCTTCAGGAGAACACCATTTTGTGTAACATAAAGGCTTAGACCTATATAGACAGCAAGTAATTAATGATGTAATAAAATAATAGGACCCATAGCCAGGCACTGTGGGAGAATATGGTAGTCACAGGTGGGATCATTGCTCACTGAGCGGGCTGACCAAAGGTGATGCCATCCGTTCAGTAATTTCAAAGGCATGTGAAGTCCCCTCCACAGAATCCTAGGCAAATATTTATTTTCAGCTTAACTAAGCTGCTAAGCTTCCCACAGCTCAGTGGAGATGGAACTGCTCACGGGTAGTCATGCTACCATCACTGCAGTCAGTTTTCAGTATGCCCTGAAAGTTCTATCTTTGCATTAGGACTTGAAGAGCTAAAACACAACACTTAGGTAGTTGTTTTTAACTTCAGTAGTCTTGGGTACTGAATTATTTACTTCAACAAAAATTACTGAGTGCCCGCTTTGTGCAAGGCACTAGGGGAACTACAAAGACTAACAAGTCACAGTCCTTTTCTCAGGGAGCCTACAAACCATTGAGCAAGAGAGAGTTGTTCCTGCTACTGAATAACTCTTGGGTAAACAATGGGATTAAGGCAGAAAACATGAAGTCCTTTGAAACTAATGAGAACAAAGAGATAATGTACCAGAATCTCTGCGATACAACTAAAGCAGTGTTAAGAGGAAAATTTATAGCATTAAATGCCCACATCAAAAAGCTAGAAAGGTCTCAAGTTAACAGCCTAACATCACAACTAAAAGAACCAGAGAACCAAGAGAAAACAAACCCCGAAGCTGTAGAAGACAAGAAATACCAAGATGAGAGCTGAACTGAAGGAGAACTGGAGGAGATATGAAGAACCCTTCAAATCGACAAATCAGGAGCTGTTTTTTTTAATTAATAAAATAGGCTTCTAGCTAGACTAATAAAGAAGAAAAGAGACAAGAATCAAATAAACACAACCAGAAATGATAAGGAGGATATCACCACTGATCTCACAGAAATACAAACAACTATCAATAAACAACTCTATGCACATAAACTAGAAAATCTAGAAAAAATGGATAAATTCCTGGACACATACACCTTCCTGAGACTGAAACAGGAAGAAATTGAATCCCTGAACAGGCCAATAACAAGTTCTGAAATTGAGGCAGTAATAAATCTCCCACCAACCAAATGAAACCCAGGACCAGATTCACAGCTGAATTCTACTGGATATACAAATAAGTGCTGGTACCATTTCTACTGAAACTATTCCAAATAATTGAAAAAAAAAAAAAAAAAAAAAAGGGACTCCTCCCTAACTCATTCTATGAAGTCAGCACCACCCTGATAACAAAACATGGCAGAGACACAACAAAAAAAGAAAGCTTCAGGCCAATATCCTTGATGAACATCAGTGCAAAAATCCTCAACAAAATACTTGCAAACCAAATGTAGCAGCACATCAAAAAGCTTATCAACCACAATCAAGTAGGTTTCATTCTCAGAGGCAAGTTTGGTTCAACAAACAATCAATAAATGTGACTCACAGAGCTAAAGACAAAAACTACATAATTATCTCAATAGATAAAGAAAAAGCTTTTGATAAAATTCAATCTCTCTTCATGTTAAATAACAAACTCTCAATCAACTAGGTATTGAAGGAATATATCTCAAAATAATAAGAGCCATATATGACAAACCCACAGCCAATATCATACTGAATGTTCAAAAGCTGGAAGCATTCCCCTTGGAAACTGACACAAGACATGGATGCCCTCTTTCATCACTCCTATTCAACATAGTATTGGAAGTTCTGGCCAGGGCAATCAAACAAGAGAAAGAAATAGGGGGTATTCATATAGGAAAAGAGGAAGTCAAATTATCTTTGTTTGCAGATGACATGATCCTATATCTAGAAAACCCAATTGTCCTCAGCCCAAAACTTCTTAAGCTGATAAACAACTTCAAAGTCTCAAAATATAAAATCAATGTGCAAATATCACTAACATTCCTTTATCCTAACAACAGGCAAGCAGAAAGCCAAATCATGAATAAACTCCCATTCACAATTGCTACAGAAAGAATAAAATACCTATGAATACAGCTAACATGGTAAGTGAAGGACCTTTTCAAGGATACCTATAAACCACTGCTCAAAGAAATCAGAGACGACATAAACAAATGAAGAAACATTCCATGCTCATGAATAGGAAGAATCAATATGTTGAAAATGGCCATCCTTCTTCAAGTAATTTATATATTCAATTCAATTCCCTTTAAACTACCATTAGCATTCTTCACAGAACTAGAAAAAAAAAAACCATTTTAAAATTCATATGGAACCAAAAAAGAGTCCAAAAGCCAAGAAAATCCTCAGCAAAAAGAACAAATCTGGAAGAATCATGCTACCCAACTTCAAACTATACCATGAGGGTGGAGTAACCAAAACAGCATGGCATTGGTACAAGAAAGGACACATAGACCAATGAAACAGAATAGAGAATTCAGAAATAACAACACACACCTACAACCTTGTGATCTTCAGCAAACTTGACAAAAACAAGCAATGGGGAAAGGATTCCCTATTTAATAAACGGTGCTGGGAGTGCTTGCTAACCATATGCAGAAAGTTGAAACAGGACCCTTTCCTTATGCTACATACAAAAATTAACTCAAATGAATTAAAGACTTCAATATAACACGCAAAACTATAAAAACCCTTGAAGAAAATCTAGGTAATACCAGTTAGGATATAGGCATGGGCAAGGATTTCATGACAAAACCACCAAAAGCAATTGCAACAAAAGCAAAAATTGACAAATGGGAAATTACCAAACTAAAGAGCTTCTGCACAGCAAAATAAACTATTTCCCGAGTGAACAACCTACAGAGTGGAAGAAAACTTTTGCAATGTATTCATCTGGCAAAGGTCTAATATCCAGTCTACAAGAAACTTAAACACATTTACAAGAAAAAATAACCCCATTAAAAAGTGTGCGAAGGATATGAACAGACACTTCTCAAAAGAAGACACAAATGTGGCTAATAAACATATGGAAGAAAGCTCAAATCACTGATAGAGAAATACAAATCAAAACCACAATGAGATACCATCTCACACCAGTCAGAATGGCAATTATTAAAAAGTCAAAAAACAATAGATGCTGGTAAGATTGCGAAGAAAAAGGAATGCTTTTACATTGTTGGCAGAAGTGTAAGTTCGTTCAGCTATTGTGGAAGACCGTGTGGTGATTCCTCAGAAACCTAGAGGCAGAAATACCATGTGACCTAGAAATCCCATTACTGGGATAGATCCAAAAGAATATAAATCATTCTATTATAAAGATACATGGATCATACTTTCACTGCAGCACTATTCCCAATAGCAAAGGCATGGAATCAACCTAAATGCCCATCAATGATAGACTGGATAAAGAAAATGTGGTACATAAACACAATGGAATACTATGCAGCCATAAAAAAGAATGAGATCATTCTTTTGCAGGGACATGAATGGAGTTGGAAGTCATTATCCTCAGCAAACTAAAACAAGAAGAGAAAATCAAACACCACGTGTTCTCACTTATAAGTGGGAGCTGAATGATGAGAACATATGGACACATGTGCAGGAATAACACACACTGGGGCCTGCTGGGTGGTGTCAGGAGAGCATCAGGAAGGATAGCTAATGGATGCTGGGCTTAATACCTAGGTGATGGGATGATCTGTGCAGCAAACCACCATGGCACATGTTTATAGAATAGAACTTCACATCCTGCACATGTAGCCCTGAACATAAAGTTGAAGAAAAAAGAAGAAAGAGTTGTATGTAGTTAATTTTAATACCAGACTGAATAAGTAAACTGGAGCATGAAGAAGTAAGAGAGTGCTTCCAACTTAGGAAGAGATCAGAAAAGACTAAATGAGGAGGTTCAAAAATGAGCTGGGATCCTGGGCCTTGAGTCAACAGGATGTCTGCAATGCTGTGATGCGGTTGTGATTTAGGACTTAATCTGAGAGCATTATTGACCGGGCTGTACCTACTCTGGCCAAAGACAATGTCAGTATGTATAGTTTGGGATGGCCCTGAATTTCTGTGATTAAATGTCACCTTCATTCTAAATGCCTCACTTACCCATATGCATTTTTCTTTGGAAAATATGAATCCGTAAAGTATAAATCTAGCAGTGTATAGAAGTCTATTTTGTGGTATAAGCAAACCAAAACTAATTCATAACTCCAGCTAAATCAAAAATTCTGGGTTGTTTATTTTTTAATAGCATATTTCAACATATGTTCATGTCCATGTGCCTACATTGTACCCTCAAATCCAGAAGATTAAAGAACCAGAGAATGTTGAAATTGGAAGGGATTTTGACAATCATTCAAGATGTCCCATTGTATCATTTTACAGATGAAGAAACAAGGCCAAAAGAGGGTAAATATGACTTCCCCAAATTACACAACCATAAAGAACAAACTCTGGACTTAAACCAACTTTTTGAATGCAGGTCCCAAAGCTCTTTCTTCTGGATAATGCTATGCTGGAAGAAATATGAGAACAAAAATCAAAGATAATAATAAAAGAAGTAATGCTTCACATTAAGTTGTTATTGGCAATAGATCTAGAATTATTAGTGTTTCTGAAAAAAAATTCTAAATAGCTTTTAAGGGATCTCTTTTTCTTAAGATCTTTTCTATTCGGACAAAATATATTGGCTTACAAAATACAAAATATTTCTCTTCTAAATATTTTAATTATTACATTATTTAAACTTTTAAATAATCTTTTTAATAATTTTTTAATCTGTCAGATAAAGTAGCCAGGAAAATGGTAAATAGCAAATTATGTACCAATGTATAATTTTTGTTTCATCAAAGCGAACATAGGAAATATTTTTAAAAATATGTACTATCTTGCTTTTACTTGACATTGCACATTCAGAAACTTTGTATTATTAAAGTAGACTGTATTATAAACAGTGTTGCAATAAATACCTACAAAAAGTAAAATAATTTTTAAAATTAGAAATGGAAAAAGTAGACTGTTGTGTTTGCTTATGAGTTCGTCATCATCTATCACAGTATCTGGCTTATAGGATATCCCCAACACATATTTGTTGAATAAATAAATGAATGAATACTATATTGTAATGGAATTCTGCATCAACTGTTGTATATCACACATTATATCCAATATTTATATGGCAAATTTGACATATAATATCATTATTTGGATGTATACAAACTTTTACCTACACTTGATTTAAAATCAATACATCTTTCCTCAAAGTGGACTCAATGATTAAAGGTGTTTCTTTACACCCACCTTGTACCGTAATTAAATCCTGGCTGATAGCAAAAACCTGTTCAGAATAGAATATTTCTTTTCCCCCTTTCTTTACCCCATCTCATGGGAGGGTTTTAAAGGGGAAACTGATGTCTTACTCCAGACCCTACTTCCAAGACCGAATAAGGACTTCTCTACCAGCCAAGGATCTCAAGTTCAAAACACCAAATGCCTTCCCAACAATGCTCAGCAGACATCAAACGGGTTAACTGGCAGACACCCCAGGAGTTCTGGAAGCAACTTCTAACCCAGAGGGATATTTGCAGGGACCTAAAACATGAAAGTACACAACAGGTAGAGAAAAGAGACAGAAACTGACAAAGTGTTTCCAGATAAATATTAAGCCCTCACTGAAGAAGTTAAAGATACATACTCAATATGAAAGGTATTTTTAAATCATGAGTATTTTATTTAACTGTTATGCATAAGTATTTAATATGGCTCTTATTGTTCTCATCCATTTTATAGAAATGAGAAAAATGCTGTGTTTTGAAAACCAGTGCCACTGAGGCTTTTCAGTTGATTAAAAAGTAATAAACGAAACAACTACTTCTAATCTTCCTTGGTATGTTTGTATAACAAAACTGATGTTATAATAACCTCTAACTCATCTATTTTAATGTCTGCATATTTATGCATCTAACTAGAAATAAAATATTACAAGTTTGGCCATTTTTCCAGTTATTTGTATATAAAGTACATTTAAAGTATAAAATGGTATTTCTCCTAGTTTCCTTAGTGAATAGCCATAAAACAAATATTGTGAAAAATGAAAATTAAAACACAGAAGCGAAAGTTGAGAAGCTGTGTTCTTCCTAAATCTGTTTCTATCCCTGAGTTACTGTGATGCCCCATCTGTCTGCACCTCAGTTGTCTCCTTCTGAGAAGCAAAGACCTGAGTTGCAGCCATGCAATGGAGAGAAAAAATGGCCAACGGTGATTTGCAAATTTTGCTAGCTTGTTTGGAAGGTTAACTGTGGCTCTTCAAGACCATTTGATGCTCTGTGTCCCAAGTCCACCTCAGAAAGTGACAGTAGCCCCAGGAAGGAGGCGGAAAATGAGACAAAGGATTTGGCCACACTCCAGGAAGGATGATTGCATTGACTCCCGAGGGAGAAAAACTGATATATAAATTTTGTACTTTTCTAATAAAATTGAATCAGGAACTAAAAGTAATGTGGAAAATTTTAGTCCAAATGAAGAGCTGAAGTCATTAAATCAGGGAATGGAGAAATAACGGCTTGCTCACTTTATAAATGTAAGCATGTTTCCTGTTGTGAATATTCTGAGACACCCCATGCCTCCTTTTCTTATAGCCAGAAGGAAAAATATCTGCAAAAAAATGGTGAGAAAAAAAAAAAAAGAAAAGAAAAAGGAAAAGGAAAAGGAAAGCACAGTATTCAATAACAGCTTCGTATGGGGATCTACATATTAGCATGTAGGATAATCTTAAATTGATCATTTTGTTTGGGGACTTGGTTCTAGATGCAGTTTACACTTTAACAACATTCTGAAGGATGAATTGAACCCTGCTGAACCTTCCAGCAGATCAGGGAGGTGTATTTTCTCACTGAGTTGCTCCAGGAGGTGTATTTTCCCACTGAGTTTCTCCAAGCTTGGCTTGCTTGTTATTGCATCCACTGTTTGCATGAAGAAATCACAGGAGACAATTTTCCTTGACTATAGTAATTAAATATTTTCATTGAGTTACTGATCTATTTTACTTGAAATTGTAAATATATCTTATTTTTAAAAATTCTTTAGCACCCTAATTTTAATCATTTTTCTAAACATTCTTCCATGTGTCTTTCCCTTTCTAGTCTTATTTTTCAAATGTTAGCTTTTCTTGTTTTAACATTTTATTTCTTTGGCCATTTTCTTTTCTTTTCTTTTTTTTTTTTTTTTTTTTTTTTTTGAGATGGAGTTTCACTCTTGTTACCCAGGCTGGAGTGCAATGGCGTGATCTCGGCTCACCGCAACCTCCGCCTCCTGGGTTCAAGCAATTCTCCTGCCTCAGTCTCCCGAGTAGCTGGGACTACAGGCGTGTGCCACCATGCCCAGCTAATTTTTGTATTTTTAGTAGAGACAGGGTTTCACCATGTTGACCAGGATGGTCTCGATCTCTTGACCTCGTGATCCACCCACCTCAGCTTCCCAAAGTGCTGGGATTATAGACGTGAGCCACCGCGCCCGGCCTGGCCATTTTCTAAACAGTTAAAATAAAAAATATTTTTTCATATGATTGTTGTGGAAAACAAGGGACTGAGAATGTGCAGGACCATTTGGCTCTCAGCTTATATTCTCAATCAAACTTTTTATATTATCTCCCAAGGAGGCTCTACATATGGTCCCAGAGATATGCTGACAATATTTTAAGAAGACATTTATCTCGCAACTTTAAATTTGTTTCACACTTTCTGATCACACCTCCCCTGGTGTACTATGAACAAATATTCTTATGTAAATCCTATAATTTCCCACAAATAACAAAATTAAAATGCATTGTAACTTTTGTGTCAAAGGGGCTAATTTGTTCGATGTAAGTGTATAAAAGACTATCACACATTATATAATCCTGCTTGTACATTTCATCATTTATAACCATACTGAAAGCCTCAGGAATCCGCTCTGACCTTTGAGGAAAGCTGGCCTCAGATTACAATAAATGTGCAACTCCTAAACAGGTCTCATGCCACAAAAGTCTGTATCTCCTCTTTTACACTCTAGCAGTTCTAACCCGTGTAACATTTTCTCAACATGACAATGCTCTCGTGCTCCTATACATGCTCCTTCTGCCTCAATACCCTTCTCTGCCTTGTCCTATTCCTCCCTCAAGTGTGAGTCAGAACAACTCCACCTTCTCTGTGTCACTTTGTCTGATTAATCTCCATATTCACTCATCTACAATGTGCCAAGCACTATGCTAGCTGTTGAGTTGGAAAAAATGAAAACCCTGTACTTGCCCTCAAGATACATGATGTATTAATGCAGTGGTCAAAACAAGGGACTTTGGGAACCTTTTGTGATGAGGGTCAGGAAGTGGTTTGGGGAAGTCTTCCAGAGGAGGTAATAGCTGAATCAAAATGTGAAAGATAAGCAGGAATTGTCCAGAAGAAGCAAGGACAGGGAGAGGGCATTCAAGACAAAGCCTGTGTTGAAGCAAGAGTAGGACAGGGAATATTCATTGAGAGGCAAATATTCCATTGAAGGACATTTAGATTTTATTTTTTTCCTGAAGACAACAGAGAGCCTTTTAAGTAAAAGAATGAGGTGGTCAAGAGTGTGTTTTAGATAGTGTAGAGATCAGATTGGAAAGAACAAGGATGGGGCAGTTGGCAGGCTTATTTGTAAAGGGGATGACCTATGTGTATTTAATATGAGAAGAAGATGGAATAAAATTTGAGATTTGAGAGAGATAAATGAGTTATAATTGACAGGTCTTAGTGATTGATTGGTGTACAAGGGCAAAAAGGAGTCGAGGGAACCTCTAAGTTTCTCTGTCTTCTTGCTGGGGTGGAAGAGGACATCATTGAGATCAGGAACACAGAAGGAGGAGCAAGAAGTAATCGGTTGACTTCGAACCTACTGAATGAGTAAGAAAGGCCTGTAGAATGTGCAAGTTGAGAGGTAAGTGCTCTCTCATCTATGCACCCAATACGCCATCATATTATCCCATGTACCATGCTGAGATTGTCCATCTCCACCTCTAACTTTTTCCAGGAAGGGCTCTCCAAGATAGAAAACTTCCCCTTCAGACTGTCCTCAACCAGCCAACACTCCCCCATAACAAACAAGACTCTCCCACTTTTCCTCTTTCTCTCAGAGGCCACCATTAGAGGGGTGCTAACTTACTGAGAAGTACCCTGCAAGGACTAGAGTTTATCACCCCTTCTAGAGAAAGCAAAACATGGTCCAAAGAAGGAAAGGCTATTTTTCTTCTATTCTAATAGCCACACCACCCTCCATTTGCAAAGGCACCATGGTTTCAGGAGAAATGAGTATTTTTTTAAATAAAGAAGCTAATACAATCTTGTTTAAGATTCCAACTTATTAACAGAAAACATGTGTAGACCTAAGAATTGAAAATAAATATGTCTTTAAAGATGACCTGGAAGGCTTTTTGTCTGCCAAGAACAGAGTTCAAGACCTCAGAATGTGTGTTTTCCCAGAAATAGATTACACTGCTAATGATGGGCAAAGGCATTAAATCATTCAGATTCCCCTGCAATTTTATTACTATTTAGGTAAGTTTCATAATGGCCTGAAATAATGGAAGAAATCTTGAGACTGGTCTTGGGTTGTAGATATTGGATCTATGATTTCATCTTTTGGACAAATGTTTCCAGTTCCTGCTTTTCTTTCCAGATGTGTATATTTGAGATGAGTTTTTCTCAGGTTTGAATTATATTTTCGTCATCTTGGTGGTGTCAGTATACACAAATATCAATTCATTTTTAGAGCATTTTCCATCATACACATTTTATGTCAACTGAGTATTTTTAGTGAAGAGTATACTTCTTCCTTCAATGTTCTTATTTATTTGAAATTAGAGGAAGATTTCTGAAAGCTGTTAAGCATCAACAGGGCGATCACCAGCCGGAGAACATCTCCAAATGGACCAGAGTGACTTGTAGACCTAGAGGCAGCTCAACTTGCCGAGGAGAAATTGATGTTGTCCTCTGTATTCATTGACTTGTCTGGTTTTCATATGACAAATAAACAGATGAGTCAGTTCTTCCTTTTTCTAAGAGACTCTACATGCTTAAGGTCAGAAATTAACCAAAGAAAAACCGGTTTTCTAAGTATGAGCTGACTGGATGCCACGGTGATTCATTTCAAAGGTGCTGGCTATTTTCAAACTGCTGAGAGACCCTGTCATTCCCTGAACTTGGGAGGCTTGTTCTAACACATGCACACATTCAGCTTGCCATATGAGCAAAAGTGAGATCATACGGGTTGATCCTGGCAGAGTTTCTGAAAATGCAGTAATTCATGCTGTCAGTTACTATCAGCAGCAATTTGCTTCTGGATTGGTTCCTGTAAGCACTCATGTGAGCATTCTGCACAAAGGACCAGAGTACAATATTCTCTTGGATTTCAGGGACTTAGTGTGGTTTCAGCATATAATCAAAAGTGCCATGCCACATAGTTCACCACCTTGCATTTTGTTTTAAAGAGACAGAGGCTTAAAACTGTATTCCTTTTTATTTTCCCCCAAATAGGAAATTGGTGGTAATCTAGAATTTATCTTTAGAGCAATCTGTTAGCACTTCAGCAAAATCTACTCTGATTGTAAAGTACAGAGTAGATTTTTTAGTGAGGCAAGATTTCACCATATCTAAAACTAATAATAATAATCATAATAATAAATTTGCTCAACCACAAAACTAAACTTCTTAGATTCAACTCACATGTGTGACCAACTCTTAATTACTTTAGGGCAAATGCATTAAGAAATGAAAAGTTCTTCGAATTCTTAAGAATTATAATAGTGTATACCCCCAGTTTGGTACAATTTCCAAAAAGTTCTATGATAGAGAAATTTAGATGTTGCAGTCCTAAGCTTAAAGGCACATTATTAAAGAATCTCTACAAAACAGTGTAATTCCATAGAGCTCCAAATTATTTAAGAAAGCAATCGTACTCTCGCTACCAATTTACTGCTCTACCAGTTTAATTAACTAACACCATTGAGAACTCATGCAATACAGGGTTATGAAAAGGTCCTTATCAGAAGGGGCTCGGGAAGAAAGAAAAGCCAGTCGCCGTGACTGATAAATTTTTAGTTTAGTTTCACTCAGGAAAGTGAAAGTATGCCAAAATCTCAAGTGGCATTGTCAAAAATATACATATTCTTTGGTGTTGTGACTTGAGTGTTACCAGTTGAAAAATTGCTTCCATATTGCATCAAGCTCAAAAGTCCTCAATAACTTGGCATCTTACTAAAAATGTGTTTGCTATCTACCTTGCCCATTAGAATGTAGACAGAATGAGGGTGGGGACTTCTGTATGTTAACTGATGTATTCCCAGTGCCCAAAACAGTGCATAGCATACGAAGCACTTCACAAAATTGTGCTGAATTTATGAATAAAAGTTGTTCTTTTTCTCAGCCTAAAGTTTTTAATAAGGCTTATCTGTAATCAGCTTCTGCTCTTTATCTAGACTGCCCTCTCTTTCATCACTTTTCCTCTTAGACTATACAATTCAGCCAAATGCAAATTATTGGCAGTTCCCCAAATGTACCCATGTTCTTCCTCTCTGGAGGCTTTTGTACATGTTCCTCTGTGTAGAAGACTTTTCTGCCTTGTCCTCTTCTTCCCTGGGCCTGGGAAAATACTCTTTGTCCTTCAGATCACAGTTTAGAAATCTCTTATTTCAGAAAGCCTTACCTAGCCTCCAAAATAGAGCTAGACAGGCCCTTAGCTCCCTGTAATTTCTGCTATGGTAGCACTTACCCACTCGGACTACTATTGCTGCAAGGAAATAACATTACTAGAGGCAGAATGATGTTTGCAAAATTATACATCAGCAGTTGCACTTCAAACAGGACCACATAAAGGAATTAACTCTGTACTCTTAGCACTGGAATAAAAATATTTAAGAAAAAATAACCAGGATGTATTGGAAAAGAATCACAAAAGTGTGGGCAAACTAACACATCTCTAAATATATTTCTCTATCTCATTGAGTGGAAGCATCGCTGTAGTCTAACCACTAAAACAAAAACAAGCATAGCATCCATGTGAAATGCTAACGCAGATTGTTCCATAGATAGTTGCTTCATGTCATTCAGGTCACAGCAACAATGTCACCCTTTTAGAAAGGACATTACTGACCAATGCTGTGTAAAGTTACCCCAATTAATTTCTAGCTTATTGCCCTGTTTACCTGTCTATCTATTACACGTCTATCTATTTGAGATGGTCTCAATCATTTATGTGTTTACTAGTTTATGTTCAATTCTCCATATTAAATAATAGTTTCCATGACAGCAGGGATCTTGTTTGTCTTGTTCAGTTCTTTATACCTCTAGAGCCTAAATGAGTCCTTGGCATTCAGTAGATACTCAATAATTTTTTTTTAACACTTGTGAAACAAGGAACCTTAAAACCAAAGTAATTTCCATCTTGACCAGAAGGGTACTTTGACTGGCACTCGTTGCCCAGAACTGAAAGTCCCTTGTACTTCATTCAAAATTCACATATACTAATCGGGCAACTGATGAGTCCTGTCCAAAATGACAAAGCTATTGTAGTGTGGCATACTGACATCATTTAATTGGGTGTACTATTTTATAATCAGCTTATATTACATTTTCTTAGTATACTATTATAATACCCATGATAAAAATAAGAAAACTATATACCATAAAACTAAAACTGTAACCTGTGTCTGCACATTAAACCCTTATTGTCCAAATAGTGATAGACTTGTCATACAGAGGATTCTGACTGGGCTTTCCATCCCCACATAAGCAAGAGAAAGCATGACTTTTCAGTGGAGGAGTGGAATAATGATTGCAGCACCCAGCACAGGACCGTGTTCACAAGTACTCAGCAAATATCTGTCTAATTATTGTTTTACTGACTAATTGTGAAAACTGGAGAATGTCCTTCATAGCAGTAACTTAACTAGAAGTGTAGCCCAACAAGCATCAGAACTGGAATTCCCTTAATGGAAATGGCGATAATGCCCAGAGAGAAGGAAACAGACAAGTTTGGGCAGCCCAAAGAGGCTCCTGGGAATCTCAACATCTCTCTGCACAGTTTCCTCTATGTTGTACTTGATAGGAGGAACTTTCATCAGATTCTCTATCTTCATGAAATTTAAAGTGAAAACTCTGGGTTCCAGACTCACATGTTACTTAGTAAGGAGATGACTTAAAAAATAAGTTCATCTCTCTGAGATTCAGATTTATAGGCTAACATCATGATAAAAATAATACCCCAAATATCAAACAGATTTTTTTATGTTCCAAAGAACAAGTTATGTAAAAACCTCCATGTAATGTAAATTACTACCACATGTACCAAATAGTTACCAATATCTTCTAGATAGTGTCATAACATCTATCTGATTATTTACATCTTTCAGAATTTCTGGTATTACTACTTGAGGGTATTGAAATTGGGTTACTATATTATGTATTTTGCTGCAAATATTAAACTTTCCATTTTCAATTAAATTCCTTATAAGTACAATTATTCTGGTGGCAGTTCTTTGTGTACTCTTTGCAAATTGTTTACATTATATATCAGAGTACAAAAACATTTGACAGTTATAAGGTCTATACCCCAGCCCCTGGCAAAATCTCACAACTACAAATAATATGATGGCATACAGTTCCTGTTACTTTACATGCAGCATTATATCCAATTTAATATCTCATTTTTTCTAGTTCCAGTGCAGTAGATCTTTGTTGCTTTAATCTTTTGAACATCTTGCTTGTGTTTGGGGATTCTCAGCCTTTGTAGTCATAACTCCACAAAGCAGAAGTTGGAAATTCACCTTCCCAGCCAGTCAATATCTATGCCAGAGATAGGATGTAGATCTACCAATAAGAAATTACCCATATGCAACATGGACTTGTAAGAGAACACTGTGGCTTCCTTAGCAGGAACCACCTGAAATTTATTTTCTCATGAGCATGGTGCCATATGTGCCCAAAATCTGGGGGCAGCCATGAGAGAAATTTTGGCATCCGTTGACCAGACTCAGCAGTGGAAGTTATGGTATCTGTGTCCAGTAATGGCAGGAGTGGGGTTTTTGCTGGAGAAATCAGTAGCTTCATTTAAGCATTATTCCTGGAGGCCTGGCCTCTGAGCTTGATGTTCTGGCTCTCCCAGAGGATCTATAAACTACATGACATGCAACAATAAATTTCTTTTCTATTTAAACTAACTAGAGAGGGATCTGTTGTTTGCAACTCAAAACACTGACTCATATATCTAAGAATTATTGTTCTCCCTCTGTCTTTTAATTTATTTTGAATATTTAAGACATGCACAAAAGCCATTTCTTTCTTAGTCCTGGAACCTTTCCACATACCTCCAACACTAGAAGTAGCAGCTGGCCTTCTTTAGTAGAAAGTTATTCACACTTTAGACAAATTGCTTATTATCACAATTGCATATTGCCATATACCATGTGTATTTGAAATCACAACTGAATAATCTAGAATGTTATATTCAATAATCCCAATGGTCTAGACTACTTATGTAATATCCAAAATTATGTCTATTAATTTATTGGAAATCTGCATTTATGAATGAGGACAAGAAGTTTACGTCTTGTATGATCATGCTTCTTGGGTATACTATTCAATAAACCTCATGATTGCCAAGGCTATTCTTCAATTGATTATCTAGATTTATAGATTCATTAGACATTTTTCTCCAAATTTTTTTCAAAATAAAAATTATAAATTCAATCATTAAATACGATTATAACTGGGAAGCTTTCTTTAATAAGAAAAGATACCTGGTGTGCTTAAATAAGTCATTTGCTGTGATAGTCCCTGGATGATCTTTCTGTATCCTAAGACACAGAAATTGATAGAAAATGTCGATAGGGACGATCCAAGATGGCCATTTAGGAACAGCTCAGGATTGCAGCTCCCAGTGAAAGCACAGAAGGTGAGTGGACGCCGCGTTTTTATTGCCCACAGACTAGGAAATTCCCGGGAGGAGGAGCTCCACGGTCGCCAGCGCGGCTGTTTCGGCCAGTGAGGCTGTGCCGGCCGGCGCTGCTGCTTTGCCCCGCGCGGCTGCTTTGTCGGCACCCCGGAGCCAGCCGCGGTTCTCCGTACACAATACAACGGTCCGGGTGCCCTTTTGGCTGGCGATTGGAGCCACGGGAAGTTGCCCATTTGCCGGTTCAAAAAGGGGACTGAGCAGAGAACCAGGACAGTAGATTCCAGGGCAAAAAAAAAAAAAAAAGCACCACAAACTTCAGTGCCGCTGTTTAAGCCAGCGCAGTGAGTGGCCGCAGGGGAAAACAAACAGACCCCGGCGCCTCTTCAACAGGCGACTGGAACACCAACTTAAAAAAGGCTCTGAGGCAGGGAGGCAGGCAATCAGGCTCGGCTGGCCCCACCCCCACAAAAGAACAGCAACCAGAAACTCTGGATTGAGAGTTTCACAGCAAGCGCAGCTGAACCCGGGACAGTCCAGCTCTGTGGGGGAGGGGCGTCCGCCATTGTTGAGGCAGCTCCCCGTTGCCAAGGCAACCCACCATTGCTGAGGCAGCCCGCCATTGCCAAGGCAACCCGTCACAGCAAAGAGACTCCGCCTCAACAGAGGCGGGCCACCATTGCCAAAGCAGTTCTAACTACACGCATATAAACAGGACTGCAGGGAAGTTCACTCGGCAGCGGGGCGGAACCCACAGCAGCTCAGCAAAGCCTCTATAGGCCGACAGTGACTAGGCTGCCTCCTTGCTGGGCTGGGCAGGTCTGAAGGAAAAAAAAAAAATGCGGTAGCATAACGGAAACTCATAAATAAAGCCCTAAATCCCTGGGACAGAGCACCTGGGAACAAAAAGCAATTTATGAGTTCTGCTGCGGCAGACCTAAAAGTACCTGCCCAGCAGCTCTGAATGAACAACAACAGAGCTCACAGCTCACCATTTGAGCTCCTATAAAGAAGAGACCGTCTCCTCAAGCAGCTCCCTGACCCCTATATATCCAAAAAGACACCTCATAAAGGAGAGATCAGATTGACACTAGGCGGCTACCCTTCTGGGACAGACAGCAGCAGAAGAAAACTGGTAACAAATGTTGCTGTTCAGCAGCTGCTGCAGGTGAACCCCAGGCAAGCAGGGCCTGGAGTGAACCTCAGCAGACCTACAGCAGAGGGGCCAGACTGTCAGAAGGAAAATCAAGAAACAGAAATAACCTCATCATCAACAAACAGAACGTCAATCTGAAAGATTTGAGACCCAATCTGAAAGCCAGCAACTACAGGGTCGACAGGTAGATAAATCCTTAAAGATGGGAAGAAACCAGTGCAAAAAGGATGAAAACCAGAACACCTCTCCTCCTACAAGGGATCACAACTCCTCACCAGCAAGGGAACAAGGTTGGAGGGAGAACGAGTGTGATGAAATGACAGAATCAGACTTCAGAAGGTGGGTAGTAAGAAACTTCTGTGAACTTAAAGAACATGTTCTAACCAAATGCAAAGAAACTAAGAACCTTGAAAAAAGATTTGACGAAATGCTAACGAGAATGGACAAAATAGAAAGGAATATAAATGAATTGATGGAGCTGAAAAACACAACACGAGAACTTCACGAAGCATGCACAAGTATCAACAGCCAAATTGACCAAGCAGAAGAAAGGATATCAGAGGTTGAAGATCAACTCAATGAAATAAAACGGGAAGGCAAGACTGAAGAAAAAAGGGTAAAAAGGAATGAACAAAATCTCCAAGAAATGTGGGACTATGTCAAAAGACCTAATCTACATTTGACAGGCGTACCTGAATGTGACGAAGAGAATGAATCCAAGCTGGAAAATACTCTTCAGGATATTATCCAGGAAAACTTCCCCAACCTAGCAAGACAGGCCAGTATTCAAGTCCAGGAAATACAGAGACCACCACAAAGATATTGCTCAAGAAGAGCAACCCCAAGGCACATAATCGTCAGATGCACCAAGGTGGAAATGAAGAAGAAAATACTAAGGGCAGCCAGAGAGAAAGGTCGGGTTACCCACAAAGGGAAGCCCATCAGACTCACAGCAGATCTCTCAGCAGAAACCCTACAAGCCAGAAGAGAGTGGGGGCCAATATTCAACATCCTTAAAGAAAAGAACTTTCAACCCAGAATCTCCTATCCAGCCAAACTAAGCTTCATAAGTGAAGGAAAAATAAAATCCTTTGGGAACATGCAAGTACTCAGAGATTTCGTCACCACCAGGCCAGCTCTACAGGAGCTCCTGAAAGAGGCTCTACACATATAAAGGAACAACAAGTACCAACCACTCCAAAAACATGCCAAAAGGTAAAGAGAATCAACACAATGATGAATCTGCATCAACTAAAGGGCAAAACACCCAGCTAGCACCAAAATGGCAGTATCAAATTCGCACATAACAATATTAACCCTAAATGTAAATGGACTAAATGCCCCAATCAAATGACACAGACTGGCAAATTGGATAAAAAGCCAAAACCCATCGGTGTGTTGTATCCAGGAAACCCATCTCACATGCAAGGATACACAAAGGCTCAAAATAAAGGGATGGAAGAAGATCTACCAAGCAAATGGAGGGCAAAAAAAAAGCAGGAGTTGCAATTCTCATCTCTGATAAATTAGACTTTACAGCAACGAAGATCATAAGAGACAAAGAGGGACATTACATAATAGTAAAAGGATCAATGCAACAAGAAGAGCTAGCAATCCTAAATATATATGCACCCAATACAGGAGCACCCAGATACATAAGGCAAGTTCTTAATGACTTACAAAGAGACTTAGACTCCCACACAATAATAGTGGGAGACTTTAACACCCCATTGTTAATATTAGACAGATCAACCAGACAGAAAATTAACAAAGATATCCAGGACTTGAACTCAGACCTGGAACAAGCAAACCGAATAGACATTTACAGAACTCTCCACCCCAAATCCACAGAATATACATTCTTCTAAGCACCACATCACACCTACTCTAAAATTGACCACATAATTGGAAGTAAATCACTCCTCAGCAAATGCAAAAAAACGGAAATTGTAACAAACAATCTCTCAGACCACAGTGCAATCAAGTTAGAACTCAGAATGCACAAACTAACCCAGAACCTCACAGCTTCATGGAAACTGAACAACTGGCTCTTGAATTTTGACTGGATAAACAATGAAATGAAGACAGAAATAAAGATGTTCTTCGAAACCAATGAGAACGAAGACACAACATACCAGAATCTCTGGGACACATTTAAAGCAGTCTCTAGAGGAAAATATATAGCAATAAATGCCCACATGAGAAGCAAGGAGAGATCAAAAATTGACACCCTATCCTGAAAACTGAAAGAGCTAGAGGAGCAAGATCAAAAAACCTCAAAGTCTAGCAGAAGACAAGAAATAGCTAAGATCAGAGCAGAACTGAAGGAGACAGAGACACAAAAAACCCTTCAAAAAATCAATAAATCCAGGAGCTGGTTTTTTGAAAAGATGAACAAAATAGACAGACCACTAGCCAGATTAATAAAAAAGAAAAGAGAGAATAACCAAATTGATGCAATAAAAAACGATAAAGGGGATATCACCACAGATTCCACAGAAATTCAAACCATCATCAGGGATTATTACAAACAACTCTATGCACATAAACTAATAAACCTGGAGGAAATGGATAAATTCCTGGACACTTGCCTCCTGCCAAGCCTAAACCAGGAAGAAGCCGAAACCCTGAACAGACCCATAACAAGGTCTGAAGTTGAGGCAGCAATTAAGAGCTTACCACCCAAAAAAGGCCCAGGTCCAGATGGGTTCACCGCCGAATTCTACCAGACATACAAAGAGGAGCTGGTACTATTTCTTCTGAAACTATTCCAAACAATACAAAAAGAGGGAATTCTTCCCAAATCATTTTATGACACCAACATCATCCTGATTCCAAAACCCGGCAGAGACTCAACAAGAAAAGAAAACTTCAGGCCAAT